>NC_092693.1:34401958-34701958 GCF_964275005.1 Diadema setosum | reverse complement strand
AGAACAAGCGAGTCACGGTAGGTCAAATAACCGTGTAGCGATGTCGGGACGGTCAAATGACCTCTCGGCAACGTCTATAAAGAGTAGGCCCACGTGCAAAGAGAGTAAAGCTTGACTTTACTGCACTTAACGAGCCTTTGTAAACATATGTGGTGCATCATCACATTACCTACATAAAGTTGGAGATCATTAAAAGAAGAAAAATGCATGTAAAGCTGACTTTGGCGATGTAACCTTAACAGTCTTCTAGCTTTGAATTCCTTTTAAAAATATTTTCCTTGTAATCAAATTACTGTAGGCAAATTATATATCAATTCATAAAGCTTAGGATCTGACAAATTCATATTTGCTAAAACTCCCCAAATGTATTCCCGACATTAAATGGCTTTCGTGATAATGCATCACATGTATTCGTGCTACTTGAAGGACATGGTTAAAGTTGGGCGAGACCAACTGTATTTTTTTTTTCTTTATGCAGCCTGCATTTCCTGGGAAAGAAGAGAAATGAGAAATTTAGCTTTGATTGCCCAATTAGAAAATAAAAGAAAAACTGAAACTACTTGTAGAATGGGCAGTGTCTTGGGAGGTGATTGGACATAAGGAATGATGTAAAATTATGTGAACAGTCGGACAAGTCTAACCTTCAAGAGATTGGTAATAAAAGAGACGTGTCCTGAGCATTTAAGGAAATTGAAGTGACTTCAAAGGAGACTTTCACTTTTGTTGTTGTGTTTTTAAAGAAAGAAGAGAGAAAAAATGGGTCCCTATACAACAAATAATTTGCCCCACTTTTGATTTTCTTTTCATGGCTTGGCTAGTTAGATTGGTGATAGAGAGTTTATTCATGCCATTGAATGCCTCTTGGTTTCACATATCTGTGTATTTATACTTTCTGATTAGTGAGCAGGATTAGCATAGACAGATACTATATAAACATTCCTTCCGTCATATTCTTCCTAAAGGTTGTGGTTTTCTCCTCTATAGAAATAATAAATTACATGTAGTGGCTATTTTTGTCTCAGTAGTACTTTACAAAGCTAGTTTTAAACAGAGGTGTCCATTGGCACATAGCTGCAAGATTTGTAATCTGTAGAGTCTTTCTTTTTCTCTCTGTGAAATGGGTCACCTTGGTGTAATCACAATTCCCTATCTATATGCATAAAGCTTTGAAAATCAGATTTCTTGCCACAAGTACTCTGAAGACAAAGAAATCCACTGTTTTTGTTCATTTGCATTTCTCAATTGTCCAGTCTGAAGCGATCTGTTATCTATCTTTCAGGATTCATTCTGGCAAAAAGGAGAAGACCGTCAGAATCATTTTGCCATATTATTGCTCAAAAGGGATTTAATAGCAAAATGACGTTCGACTGCAAACGAAGCATATTTCATCGTTTACCTTTTTGGTTTAGGACAGAGATTTTAGGGCATTGTGAAACTTCCATAATGCTGAAAGACGTTGAGTGTAACTTAGCCATTTTGGTCTGCCACTACCATTGCATTGAATTGTGACTCCACTGAATTTGGCATAAGGGCTGAGTGTTGTTGTACATGCATACAATGACTGTATGTGTTGTTATTGCATCGTATTGTCACCCATGCATCGGTGATATTGGCTTTAACTTTAACAACTTCTTCTTCTTTTTTTGTTGTGTTTTGTTTGTTTGTTTCCATCCTTTGATTCTTTGACCATCCTTAAATCCGCACACCCCCTGTTACCTGATCTGTGAATCAATCCTGCTTCTGTGTTGAACATCACCCTGAATAATCTCTTGCTCTGACTTTACACAATATTGCATCTCTGACCTTTTACCACTCATTCATCTCTTTTCTAACTTTTGTCTTTTTTTTTGCCATTGTCATCTTTTCATATCACATCCTGTGGGGTTTTTTTTACCCCATTATTTATTCACATGTGAATTACTCCACTCTCAACCTGTCACTGTTTACACTGGTCCAATGTTTGTTTCATCCACCGCTATGGCTTCATATCACATCAATATTTTTCCTCTTCCCGTGGATATTCTCCCGTGGATATTCTCTCTCCTCTATTGATGACGTTCCGCTTCCGTGTCCATTCTTGGCTTCTTGTCTTCCTTCTGCCCGTCTGTGTATCACGACCCTGACCTGACCACTACCGTCGATCTCCTAATACTTATGTCTTCCATTCATCTTCCTCGCACCTTTTCCTCCGAATCTTCGTCCCACATGCCCACAACATCCTCACTGACCCATTCACACCTCCATCCCTATTCACACCCCAAATTTTACACTTTTCCTTCTTCCAACCCCTCCCCTGCCCATCCCTATACCGATCTCCTACTCATTCTATGACCCTTTTTCCTATTCATTCCAAACCTGTTCTCCTTTAACCGTTCCTGAATCCCTTTTCCATCGACATCACAATTACTTCTCAAACTATCCCCAAACCCCTCAAACCTTAATCCCCTGATGTCCCTCCCTACCCTTCCTCCAACCTCCTCCACCACATTTGCCCCTCTTCCACTTCTCTCACCACCCCCCCCCCCCCTCCATAATCTTCTTCACTCTTCCCCCTCTATATCTATCTCTTTCTCACTCAATCCCTACCAATCCCCTCTTTCCGTCCGACCCACCTCCACCTTTCCAACCATTCTGCCTGCCTCACCTAACATCCCATTTCTGGAATGCCATCATGGTTGGTCCGTGCACGAATGCGCTCTTGGTCCAACCAAACCACACCCCCTCGCTCATGTGAACGAACCAATAGCAACGGAGGAATGGCCCCAAAGAGAAAGAGCACTCTCCCAACAGTTTGAAGGTATACCAGAAATCACCGTCATTTTCCATCTTTTTTTGTTTATTCACATATGATTTTTTTTTTCTTTTTTTTTTTTTTTTTTGCTCGTAGCGACAGTGGTGACCAGAGCTCACTGGACGAGTCATGAGTTGCCAAAGTTACCTTGTGTTAAGTTCTGTTTATCAGAAGAAAAACATAGAACAGCTGACGCTTGGGGGGGGGGGGGGAAGAAATGTAGGATGTATGTTTGAGGGGAATGCGACATATTTGTCATATCACTCTAGTGTTCTTTAATAACTAGCGTCATTGTTATTTTTTCTAATCATATATAATTGACTTCAACAGCATAAGAAAAGTGAACATACATGTACATTGTAGTTATGGGAATGACAGTAACCTAGCCAAATACCTGGTAATTATCTGAAACAGATGACGAGTATAACTCTGCAAATTTTCTAAGACTGGCTGTCTTCTGCCTGTGATGGAAATGTCAACCATTTTGGCTCTCTGTCATTGATTAGCACAAGTTTAACGTCGGTGAATGGCAACTCATGATCTTGTCTCTGTGCGTTCTCTGTTCCCATATGATTGACTCGGTCACAGCTCCCCACGGCTTCACCTGGACTGAGTTGGTTGCGTGACAAGAATCGAAGCATTTGGCGAATTCTTAAATAGGCTTTACGCTTTTAGCATGATTTCAAGCCAAACTTTCCATCATCAACAAATACACTGATCAGTGAGCACACTGAATTTCACAAGCATCTTCATTTTCCATTCTCAATTATTTGCGTTTACTTTAAAACATTTTCCTTGTGCACTCTGCATATTAACCTCAGAATTTGGGAGTGGAATATCTTCTGAAGAGACACCGTGGCAGTCTTATCTCTATAAACTTAACATGAATTTGTTCAGTATTTTTTTTTTCCTCTGATTTTGCTTGTACTCTTCTTTTAAACGTATGCAGAGTTTCTGCTTTAATTCTTCATTTCTCTCTCAACTTCTGGGAGTGTTACTTTTCTCTCTGCAATGAGCAACAACTTTAATGTGCTGAATTTTTCTGCCATAGCTTGTAGTGTCAGAACATTTTGTTGCAGCAATAAAATGATGATTACAAATTTACAGTCATGTACTGTAGCTGCTACGAGGTTGTAAATGAGTTTAGCAGGGACATTGTTGAATGCTTTTTAAGGACAAGTTCACCTTCATAGACATGTGGATTGAGTAAATGCAGCAAGAGTTCGAGGAAAATCGGATAATCCATTTAAAAGTTATGAATTTTGGAAGTTTCTGCGTAGTCACTGCTGGATGAGAAGACTACTAGAGCTTGTGATGTCACATGTGCACAACGATATAAAGAAAATATAAAGAAAATTCAAGATATTTTCACTTTTCTCAAATAATAAAAGAACACTTGATTTCCCTCTTTCAGAAGGCAAGGGGGAATAATATTACCCTTTACATACGTCAGTGACGAGTCGAGGAAATATGCACTTTTTTCAAAAAGTAAAACTTTTGTGAAATTCTCTTTATTTTCTTTATATCGTTGTACGCATGTGACATCATACGCTATAGTAGTCTTCTCATCCAGCAGTGACTGTGCAGATACTATAAAAATTCATAACTTTTGAACGGATTGTTCAATTTTCCCCAAACTTTTACTGATGCGTTCTACTAACATTGCTGCATTCATTCAATCCACGTGTATACGAAGGTGGACTTGTCCTTTAATAATACCTGTGTTTGAGATCATGACCATAGAACAACATTGAAGTCTAAATAATTTTGATAAAGAAAGAAAGTGATGGAATTTCTCTTCTTGTTCATCTTGTGTGTCTGTACTGCGTAATCTTTTGTTTTGTGATAATCTGCGCTACAAGTAGTAGAGTTGGAGTTGATATCAGTACACTACTGAGCCATAGGTCAATGCTCCAAGCTTCAGACATCCTGGTAGAGCTGACAGAGTTTCTCACAATGTTCACAATAACTTTAAATGAACACCTTTGCGTAAATCATGTATCAGGTGCCTCTTTGTCCAAATGATCGAGTCGATAGGGACTGAACCATATTACCCTTAATCATTGCTCAAAGCAGCTGCAAGCTATCCAGCTAATGCCATATTCTCATGCTGCAATGGACTTGAAATCATTTAACAAAAGACATTCTTCGCCCTTTACATATCCTTTTTCAAAAAATATGTAAAGGCACGAGTTGCATCGCCGAGAAAGAAGAAACTTGTAGTAAGTTGTGCTGGAATGTTTCAGAATTGCAACCAAAATCAGGAGCAAATTCACAAGCATGGTCTTACTTTTAGGTGTTCATCGCTTTGTTTGTTTGTTTTTTTTCCCCTCTAGCTCAAACTTGGAATGATTCGTTTTTGTTTTTTGTTTTTTGTTTTTTTTTCTGAAATGTACATGATCTAACCAGAAGATGTGTCATTTTGTTTTCATCTTGATGTCAAGCAGCCTTCATCAAAAAAAAAAAAAAATGTTCTTGTCAACTGTATTTGTGTGTGTAGAAGTTTCAAGAATTGTGAGGAATAGATAGTATAGAATCGTCTTCAGACATTGCCTATTAACTGCTCATCATTTGCTTTGTTTTTTTACTGTCAATTTTATGCATTTCACTAGATACATTCAGATCTATGATGATCCTTAACCTCGAGGATAGCTAACATCGAGGATAAGTTCTATGGGGTGCCAAGTGTCGCACGATCGATTTTGTTACGAAATCAGTCATTTCGTCGACGAATTGAATGATTCTCCATTTCGTCGAGGAAATGACTGATTTCGTAACAAAATGGACCATGCGACACTTGGTGCCCTATAGAACTCATCCTTGAGGCTAAGGATCACCGTAACTAGTAAATATGGGGAGGAGGAGGGAGCATAATGAAAGTTATGTTTATTCTATGTGCCCATACGCTCCTCAAATCACCCCACTGAATAAATGAATAAATAGATAATTGAAGTGCAAAAATTTGACTAAGATAACAAGATTACTTTTCACATATTTAGAAAGAAATATCACATCCTGCTTTGAAAAGATATACAGTATAGCACTCTTGTCGAAATTGAGTGTTCTGAATCATGATTACTATTAAGTAGAATAGAGTAACCATGTGAAGATGGCATAAGACACAGGATGGGGGGAAAAGGGGGGTGATTTACGATTGAGGTCGTTCAACCTGAAGGTGTGAATGAATTGTCGCACAGGTGTTTGAAAGGATGATTCACTAGATGCTAACGAGTTGGGAGATTTCTGTTTCTGATATTCACCCAAAGTCTGTCAGGCTGATTATGCAACAGCCATTTCCTTTTTGTCTCATTGCTTTCTCTGCTCAAGTTTTCGCTCCTCTCTCTGCAAAACTGGCGTGGCCCTGGTAGCGAATGCCTTGTGGGTTTTGGGCAGGAGAGCTTTGGTGCGTTTGGGGCAAAACCTGTACCACAGAAGATAAATTAAGGAGGGGATAGATCACTTCTTTGATTGAAGCTTCCCAAAATGAAGAAGAATGAGGAATGAGGAATGAGGAAATGGCTCAATTTGATTTTTAAAGAAATAGAAAAAAGAGAAGGAATAAATTTGTGTTTTCAGTGCAGTGTTCATGTTTTGACTGATGAGAGAGCTTCTCCTAGTGAATTTCATTTGGTTACAAGTCCAATATTAAAAATGGTTACACCCATAAAAAGTGTTCACTGCTAAAATGTTTTGGAAATCTCTGTTAATGAGAAAACTTGGTCCACCGGTATGCTTTTGGGCCAAACTTACTTACAGTGAATGCACTTGATACATGTGTGAGACATCTATTCCCAGTCTTTACAATAAAAAACAACAGCAAAAACTAAATTAACAAATATTTCTCTGTTCTTAGTCATAGGGATTAATCATTGTATAATAGAAAATTTTGTGAATTGGATTGACACCCATTTGTTTTTTAGCTGTTTCCAAATATTACAAATTTTAGGAATTTCAGTGTGTGGGGGTGTAAACTTACTACCGTGATGCAGAAAGCACCTCCTAAAGTATCACATAAAAGTTTACAATCATGTCTTTTTCTTTTTGTTTCTATGTTGACATGTACAGTGTTTAAAAAGTGGCGTAGTATTTATAGTATTTGATATTCATTGAGTCGTATAAAGTGACAGGCATGATGAACGGGGATATTCATTTGCTTTGTCATGCTTTGACTGTCTTTTCCTTGTGTGAAACTGCGTGCTCTATTTCTGTAGCTGTTGCCGGTCCTGCATATTTACATTTGTATTCTTCTTTTCTCTTTCCATCCTTCTTTAATCTCGCACGATTGCGTGCGGCGTCTTTCAGCGTTCCCCCTTTGCAGTGTGTCTTTAAATTTAGTTGCAAAGTGACATGTACCGTGTATTAACATTATCTAATACAATACTCAAGATTCCCTTTTCTCATGAAGAGGGAATCTTGTGAAAGTGAAAATGCAATGATGTAATGTTTTGTGTTGAATGAATGTTGACATCAAAAAATTCATATCTGCATTTGCAAACAATAATGTTCAGTTTTGTGTTAAATTTAAAGTGTAAATGTTCATGGACACCTATTCTTGTGTACATGGGATGTTAATAGAGATACAATTTTTTTTTAATGATTTATAAATGGTCTTCCAATTTCATTCAGGATTGTACTCAGCTCTTTACAATGTCTTGTACAGTGTACATACATACAATGTGTGTTTAGATTGATGAACATATACAGAAGACTGAATTTCTTGTGGTAAATTCATTGATGATTGGAAATTACAAGTGACAAGACACACACTGCATGTATCACATGACGTAGTCTAATCTTTGGCCTCCTCTTTGATTTGGCACCCACAGGAACGCGTCCCGTTCGCAGTTGTCGGTAGCAACCACATAATGGAGGTCAATGGAAAGCGAGTCAGAGGTCGGCAGTACCCCTGGGGCATTGCCGAAGGTATTTCAGTGGCACCACGCCCTAAATGTTTGTCCCCAACATGAAAGTGCAGGGGTATTTGCTATATCCAGCAAACCTCACTTTCTGTTGGAAATGTATCACTGGAAAAGTTTTAGTTTTCATTGTCTGATGATGGACTTACTTTCAAATGTGTAAAAATGACGCTTAACCTGCTTTTACGATCAAACTCCTCATATATACATAGTTTTCTTGTGAATGAGTTCAATGCATCCAAGTGCACTGGTACAATTGTGTGAAGCTACATCTACTGTATGTGCTGTGTTTTCCTGCATATATTCATCATTTTGCTTACTGTCACTGTGGTGAGACTTTTGAATAGGCTCTAGAAGGGCAATGAGTTATCTCATTGACTGACATACTAGTAACTGATTTCACGGAGCTCGCGAACAATTTGCGAAGGACGCGAATCGTCCCAGGTTGCAAGCAGTAGTTCGCAAACAGTAAAAATCGTGCACTATGTGCCATATGAAAAAAAAAAAAAACAAGTGACATCTACAGCACATCTACAGGTAGTTACAATGTACATACATGTACATGTACATACGTACATGTAGGTTTAATCAAACATCATCTGAAGTAGTTAAAAGTGAGTTAGACCCTCTACCATGAATGACCCAGCTAACCCTTTGATTACCGCTCCTCCTCTTCCATCTTAACCCTTTCCTCCCCACCAAACAGTGGAGAACTTGGAGCACTGTGACTTCATCCCGCTGCGCAACATGCTGATCCGCACCCACATGCAGGACCTCAAGGATGTCACCAACAACGTCCACTACGAGAATTTCCGGTGTCGCAAGCTGACCGCCGTCACGTCGGGAGACGCCAAGAAGGCCGGAAAGTAAGGATTGCGAAATTTGGAAAGTTTTTTTTTTTTTTAATAGTGGATTCTCAGCAGACCCTTGTTGAATATACTGTACAGCAAGATATTTTCGCGAACCGGAGCCGACGGCCTTTTTTGTGGCGTGAAATTTTCGCGAATAGCCACTGGCATTCAATGCATGTAGGAACTTCACATGCATTTTAATTTCGCGAATCTTGCCTCTCGTGAAATTAGCGAAATAAAAATGCACATGAACATGTCTGGTTTTACTGTAGTCATTAGGGCAGGGAGGCCAAAAGAATACACATCTGTATACTAAATTAAACGTGCACATTGCAGTACCATAGTCGACAGTACTTCCATACAATGTACAGTATGTTGAATTTTATCAAGTGATAGGACTGGATAGCTTTCAGGCCGCATTTAGCTGCCATGTAAATTGACAGTGGGCTGTATACCGATATATGAATTTAATTATATCCTATCATACAGGAATGATTCCATGTAAGTTAGAGATTATGATGAAACGTACCTCACTATTGGAAGGTGGATGCATTCTTTTATTCTCATATCACTTGTAGTTAATTCAGAGACGTTGTGAAGATTTGGTTTGGGTGCCAACTAGCTTAATTAGAAATTTAGAATATCAGGATGGTTGGCCGAGCACAGTCTTGACAAACTATTGTCAAGGTTGCTTTGGTTTATACATTTGTCAATAATGATGTGGGATGGCATGTTGGCCACTATGACCGGACTTTGTGGGACCTTCAGTTTTCACTGCCCTTTGTAAACTCACAAGATCAACATGGACTTGCTACGGATTTCCAGAAGATTGCAGCTTACTACAGCAGCAGCAGGAACTGTTCAAGTTTAGTTGATCTTGATGTCGAATCAAGGGCATGATTAAGATTTACTCCAAAAACAGAATTGTTATCTTTGACCCGCAGTGGTCAGTGTCATTTCAAGGACAAGTTCTAAATGCAGAACAGTAAAGGGAAGTAAAAGTGCGTCGAGGTTGAATTGGTTTTCCTGTGTGGTCTGTGAAAATCTCACCACACACACCACGCATGCTTTGATTTTCTGAAAGGGCAGACTTTAAGACATGCAGCTTTCAAATTTGCATTAATCCTTGTCTAAAGGGACCGTTTAGTTTGCTTGAGGTGGGATTCAGATTTTAACTTTTTGCGAGATAATGAGAAACCGCTTATATGAAATATTAAAGAGCATATAATTCTAAGAGGAATTCAAAGTTTATGTGATGAAAATCGGTTTTGAAATGGCTGAGGTGTCCACTTTTTATAACCGCGTTCTTTTATTTTGTTTTTTGATACTTCAGCCAATTCAAAACGGATTTTCATCAAATAAACTTTTAATTCCTCATGGAATTGTATGCTCTTTAATATTTCAAATAAGTGGTTTCTATTAAGTATCTTGCAAAAAGTTACAACCTCAATCCCCATCTTCACCATAAGTATACCATTCCTTCTAAAGTTAATAAATTTGTGTGTCAAATTGTTTATTGACAAATTGCCCTTTATCGGCATAAATAGGCTTGGGGTTGGGGTTAGGGTTAGGGTTAGTAGTAGCCATGATTGACCCATTGATTAGACGAATCCCAAGTATGCTCAGGCAAGTGTGTTTAATAGGGAAATGCATGTTGTAGCAAAATTAGCCCGTCCTCAACAGGCTTTTAAAAAAAAAAGTCATGGGCATGTGTACAAAACAGGCGTTGTACAGTGTATCCACTAGACTATCAAGCTTCTGCCCCACTGCCAGTGCTGGTTCTAATCCTTATAGCATGCTGTGGGTACAGTAGTTCTTGCATCAAGTTCTTCTCATTACAACTGATTGACAAATTCCCCCTCATCAACATAAATAAGCACTAATTATTCAGTGTTTTTAGTAGTAGCCATGGTTTAACAAAAAATCATAGACATACAGTATATACCAAAAGAAACTTTGCGTTAAATTTACGTGTAACGCAAGCGCCGATCGTTACTGCCTTAATCTTTCTGCGTTACAAAATTAACGATCACCGTGCGTGAATGATCGTTACAGATCGTTACAGATCGTTACTGTGCGTTACAGATCGTTACTGTGCGTTAATTTTTAGATCTTGCGTTAGCGGACTTGTCATGTGGACTGGCAAGAAATCTCGGAAATTGCGAGACTCGGAGATGCCTCGGTTAAGTAACTGTCGTTCGTAATATTTACTACGGACAATTCCTGCCGGCGGAAGGCATTTAAATAGCGATATCAAATGCCGAAAAGATTTTGTAGTTGAGCAGAACTCCCCTGGCAATGTCGTGTTGTCATGGTCGTCAAATTTGTACTCATGGGCGCAGTCAATGGAATCGGGCAAGCAAAAATTTCGAAGCCACATTTTTCCCCACAGCCAGCATATTCCATCGAACATTGAACCCATGAAATCACGCATACGCAAGCCTAAAACTAACGCCGACTGTCTAACGTTAGCGATGTCACGATTTCAACAACTGTCAGACACTTACTCAATTCAGGAAGGTGCAAAAGTCCATTTATATTCCAATACACAAAGTCACAACGTGTGTCTCGCCGAATAACTGGTGGTAGTGTGTGGTGACAAAGCCGAGTATTTCGGCAGTAAAAGTAGCTGCAGCAGAAGAACATGTCTACCACTTTCTGCTCGCATTATTACACTGCCAGCAGGTGAGTCAAGTGGTGACTTGATAGGCACGCTTCACATGAAAGTTTACCCAGAAACATGAAAAATCCCACGATGCCAAGGTGCTAGAGTGGGGAATGGGGAGGGGTGGAGAGAGAGAGAGACCAATCAACAGAAGAAACCGCGCGTACTGGCGCATTCTCGGAGGTCATGAACAGTCTGGGGTCTTGGAGATGAACAGAGAAGGAATGTTTAATTAAAGATAGCTCAAGTCGAAGACCCAGGATTACAAACGTTGATTCTTTTTTCCCCTTTCATGAAACATGCCTTCACGTTTAGAAATGGTTGCACTCCTTAAAAAAAAAAAATCTCCTGCGATTTTTGTTAACTTAATATAGCCGTTTAAAACGTCAAACTTACCATGAAAGTGTTACTACTTGTAATACAATAGTTAATACTATACCTATTGCTTTAATCATATCTGTATAACACAAATTTGACTAGCAATGACCATAAAAAATACTTGTATTTGTTTTGTGCGGAGATTTTTTTTTTTGTCTTTATCCTGACTAGTTCCTATGAAATTTCTAATGTTTTTACGGCAGCATCAACAGCCTAAAATAAATTACTGACAGATTTATAGATTATGAAATTTTTGGCAACCATCCATTTGAACGTCAGGCATGAAAAGCTCCTGATATTCAGCAAAAACAACTCAACAGATCAGAGACAAAGTTCCTTCAAATTTTGAGAAATAGCACGCAGATTTGCTGGGCGTGGTAGGGTCCATGCTTTGAGATCGTCACAATCGTGTTGTCACCAGGGAGGTGGAGTGTCTCTCTTCCACCTCCCTGTTGTCACGGAGTATCGGGAAGTTCTCACAAACTCCAGGATCACCCCTCCCTGCCAACTCCATGTTGCTCCCAGGGAGCAATCTCTTCCCACCTCTCTGTTGCTCCCCAACGTGCATCGTGAATGCGTGGCGTTTCTTGTCACCGTCAGTACCCGAGGCTGCTTTGTATTTGTCTTGGAATATTGATTCTTCTTGTCAAGACTTGAGTGTAGTAATCGTTTTGCATGGCTATGTAAAAAATTGTGATACAACGTGTACTCAACTCGTCTTTGTGATTTTTTCTTCAGTCCAAAAGGAAGACAAAATAGTATCATGACGTTTGCAATTGTTCGAAAGGTCTGCTTTTGATAACTCAGACTACTCAGTAATCACCCTTGTTTTCCCGCTCCCAGGCCCTCCAATTTTATTGAGCAATCCACACGCGCGCGCAAATTCCTTTGCCATGTGGTTTTGCCAGCCAGCTGTCGGAATGTGCTTTGAAGTTACATTTCAGCCTGGCCTGGCTGGCATGAATGGGTGTCGAGTTTCAATCAATACCTACTGTTGTTTTATTCTTGTATTTGAACATGTCGTTTCACCTGACAACACACGGAGATCGGGAAGGTGTAGGGCTAGGGAAGAGGTTTTTGTTGTGTGTTGCAACCTAATCCGGGCAATTAACCCCAGAGGGCAATTACCCCCCCCCCCCCCTCCCCCGAATACTGGTTAATGGTAAGGTTAGAGTAAAGATTAGGGTTAGGTTTAGGGTGAGGAGTTTGGGTTATGGTTAGGATTAGGGCCAGGGGAAGGGTCCGGGGTAATTGCCCAGGAAGAAAAGAGGGACGCGCTTTTGTTCTTGGTCAAATCGATTTTCCTAGGTGATGCTGTGGAGCTAGAAAGGAACAAAAAAAGCAATTATGATGTCTGGCGTACTTCCGGGACGTCTTATTTTTCTTGCACTCTAAAATTTCCTATTGTTTGGCGTTATCAATTTCATTAATTGTTGTTTAGTTACCCTCTTTCGCATTATAAACTTAAAGTCCATAGAACATTCATTCGCATTAAAATCACACTCGAAAAGCTATACTGGTGTATAGTTTGAACACAGCAAAATGAAATAACGAATATCCCGCAGATTTTCCAAAATTATGCGTCATGTGGGTCAATTCATTTTCTTTTCTTTCTTTTTTTTTTTTTTTTCATTTGTCTTCTTGTCGATGTGGGGGGTAGATTCAGGATATATTACTTTTCCTTTTCCCCTTTCGGCCCGATGCGATTACTCCTGGTGCTGACATTCTTTCTGCTCGTCTTCCGATTACAAGTTATACTGTTGTTGTAAATAAATGCGCATGGAGCCCCAGCTGTATCGAAAAAAAAAAAAAAAAAGCTATCTAAAGTTGACCGTCAAATACAAGTAAAATCAGAATCAATTTAATGGTACGGGTTCGCGGTTTCAATCCCCTCGAAGCCCGCGATATTTGCCTTTCAGCAAGACACTTTATCCACAAAAGGCCAGGGCTCCACACTAACTTTTTTTTCGGTGGCCCGATCGGGCCACCAAAATGATTGATTTTTATTTTGTGGTGGCCCGAAAAGAAAAACAAACAAGCAAAACTACCGGTCCTAAACATATAAAAATAAATATCAAGTATTACTGAAGTGAGTGAAATGAGAAAGTGGGAGCATTTGCAGACATTGTAAACATCCGACATTTGTTTTAGCATCGTAAAGAGGGAAAAGTTACCGTTATTTATTTCTGATGGAAATTCAAGCAATCATCCAACATTTACAAGTATTTTAACACCTTCCGGACGTGAAAGCAAACATCCGCTCTTTATTTTATCATCTATGAGCCGATTGATACCGTTAATCATTTCCAAACGTACAAACAACAATCTGTTACTTATTTTAGCATCGTACGGAGCTGAATAATACCCTTATTCATCTCCAAATTCAAAAGCAAACACCCGACATTCATTTTATGATCGAAGGAGCCGAATGTCACTGCTGTCCACTTTCGAAAGTGAAATGAATCATCTGACATATTTCAGCATCGCACGGAGCCGAATGTAATACTGTTTTTCACATTCAAACGTCAAGGCAGACATCCGACATTTACTTTAACATCAAACGCAACTGAATGTTATTGTTATTCATTTCGAAATGTTAAATAGCAAATGTCTGATATTTTTTTAGCATCTTAATTATGGAGCAGAATGTCGATACTGCTTTTCACTTCCGAACGTTCAAGCAATCATCTGACATTTATTTTGGCATCTTCCGAAGCCGAATGTTATTGAGCACTATTTACTTTCGAACGTAAAAGCGAACATTCGGCATTTCATCGTCGTATTTGTATACGGAGCTGAATATCATTGTTATTCATTTCCGAACGTCAAAGGGATCATTCGACATATATTTTAGTATCTTCCGGAGCTGAATGTTATTGCCATTTACTTTCGAACGTAAAAGCGAACATCCAGCAATTATTTCATCATCGTACTGAGTTGAATACTATTGTTATTCATTTCCGAACGCCAAAGCAAACATTCAACATTTATTTTAGCATCTTCCGGAGCTGATCGTTATTGCTATTTACTTTCGAACATAAAAGCAAACATCTGACAGTTATTTAGCATCGTATGGAGCAAAATATTACTGTTATTCACTTCCGAGCGTAAAAACAATTATCTGACAATTATTTCAGCATCTTCTGGAGCCGAATGTTGTTGCTATTCACTTCCGAAAGTAAAAGCAAATATCCAACATTTATCTCATCGTTGTACGAAATTGATTATTATTGTTATTCATTTCCGAACGCCAAAGGGATATTTCGACATTTACTTTAGCATCTTCCGGAGCTGAATATTATTGTTATTTCCTTTCGAACGTAAAGGTAAATTTCCGGCATTTATTCTATCATCGTACGTAGTTGAATATCATTATCATTTATATTCGACCGTCAAAGCAAACATTCGACATTTATTTCAACATCTTCCGGAGCCGTATTTTATCCTTATTCATTTCCGAACGTAAAGGTAAATTTCCGGCATTTATTCTATCATCGTACGTAGTTGAATATCATTATCATTTATATTCGACCGTCAAAGCAAACATTCGACATTTATTTCAGCATCTTCCGGAGCCGTATTTCATCCTTATTCATTTCCGAACGCAAAATCAAATATCTGACATTAATTTCAGCACCGTACGGAGCTGAATCTTACCATTATTCATTTCCAAAAGTATAAGCAAACATCCGACGTTTATTTTTGTATAATACGGAGTCGAATATTGCCGTTATTCATTTCCAAAATTAAGGGCAAACATCTGACATTTATTCTAGCAGCTTACGGAGCCGATAGTTACCGCTGTTCATTTTCAAAACTCAAGGCAAACATCCGGCTTTTTTGGCGGCCCGGCGTGCGTTTTTGGTGACGCCGGTCGCAAATTAACAATGCGCGAAATCGTGATTCGATTCGCGAAAAGACTACGCTAAATCGCTACACTCGGCAGGGGCTACGTCGTCCTTTCACCAGGTCTCGTTACAAAACCAAAATCTCGCGTGAGTTCTTGCGTTACCTATCGTTAATTTTAACGAAACATCGTTAATTTGCGATACGGATCGTTACTCATCGTTAC
This sequence comes from Diadema setosum, assembly GCF_964275005.1. Classification (NCBI taxonomy): domain Eukaryota; kingdom Metazoa; phylum Echinodermata; class Echinoidea; order Diadematoida; family Diadematidae; genus Diadema; species Diadema setosum. The sequence continues at coordinate 34,686,285 of NC_092693.1, read as the reverse complement.
TCATCGTTACTCATCGTTACTACAAACGTTAATTTTCCCGATCGTTACTTTGCGTTACTAACGATTCAGGTGAAAGCGCTTGCGTTAATGAAACGTTAATGTTGATTAACGCAAAGTTTATTTTGGTATATACTGTACATGTACATATTTGGGTTGGATTCTAACTAACAATCTCCTGATTACTTGACAGACGTCATATGTACTAGACTACCAAGCTTTAGTCCAACAGTCAATTCTGGTGCTGGTTCTTGTCCTTATCCATGTAGCAGCAGATATCAAGGACTACTACTGAAACACTGAATGGTCGGTGCTTATTACGTCGATCAAGGGCAATTTGTCAATCATATTAAAAGTACACTGTATTCTCAGAGTTTAGACAAAGGTACAATGTATGAGGGTTTCTCTGCAATTTTCAGCCAATAGTATGATTTGGGGATTTGTTTGCGGTAGATTTCATGGTGTCTAATGTCATGGCTTGATCGTTTCCACCTCATCACAGGACCAGCTCCAAGAACCCCATCGCCCAGTTTGAGGAGGAGAAGCTAGAGCACGACAAGAAGATGAAGAAGATGGAGTCGGAGATGGAGCAGGTCTTTGAGATGAAGGTCAAGGAGAAGCAGAAGGGTCTGGAGGACTCGGAGACCGACGTGAGTCCCCCAAGAGCTTCGACAGTGGTCACTTCAGTGGTCATTAGTATGAGCTGGACAGTGGTCACAGTGACGGCTATCAATTATTGTTCAGTGGTTTGCTTTTATTTGATTTTCCCATCTGTTTGATCATTTCGTCATCATTGATCTAGCACCTCTGAATATTGCACTGCATATCTTGTAATATCTACAATTCCTTCAATCTGTGCAAAGTATCAGAAAGAAATCTACAAAAATGTTCCAATTTGAGAGGGGAACACAAACTTCGATCATTTTTAAATGTCCTTTGAAGTAAACCTTCGGAATTATGAATCTTTTTTGGGCTAGCAATTCTTTTTTTCTTTTTTTTTGGATTAACAAATCTTTGGAATACTGAACCTTATTTCATTTTTGGAATTACGATCCTTCGGAGTTATGAACCTTTAGAATAACGAACCTTCGGATTGAGAAACCTTCAGAATAACGAATTGTAACCAAACCATTCATTCTTTTTGTCACGACGGCAGATGAAGAAGCGTCTGGAACAGATGAAGAAGGGGCTGGAGCAGCAGCAGCGTGACCTGGACGAGAAGAGGAGAAACTTTGAGAAGGAGAAGGAGGCCTTTGACGAGAACCAGAAGCTCAAGGACGAGCAGCGCAAGGCCGTGGAAGGATCAAAGTAAGTCCCGACCAATCCTCCTCCTCCTCCTCCTCTTCCCTCTCCACCATCCGCCCCATTCTCCCATCAACCAATGGGAATGATTCCCACTCTCTGTCTCAGATAGCCTGGGTGCCAGAAGCTGAAAACATAGATTTACCGTCCACCAAATGTTTTTTGTTTTTTATGGTTTTGCGCTATTTTGAAGGTGCTAAATCCAAATCTGGTTGATGCAACTCTTGCATCCTTGAGGGTTTTGAGATAGTCAATATTTTTGGTGGCCAATTTTGGGCAGCCTTCTTGAAGAGCTCAAAACCTTCAAGGATGCAAGGACTGCATCAGCCGCATTCGTATTCAGCCCCCTCGATATATGGTAAAAACCATCAATTATTTTCAATATTTTCACTACTTATAAGGGAATACTTATATTGAAATTTCAATTATTGGCAGCCAATTTGGATATCTCAAAGCCCTTAGTGATGCAAGAGCTGCCTCAGTCTAATTGGAAGCCAGCACCCTTGAAATAGGGTAAAACCAATTTTAATCTGTCCTAGACTTACAAAGAGTTTCAATATTAGCATGATTATGAAAAAAAATATATATATATTCTGTGGCTTTCAGACAAAATTGAGGTAATTTTGCCAGTGTAAGAGAAAAGAGTAAGACTAAAAAATTATGGGGGAAAATCCTCACAAATCCTTGAAGGCAAGACTCCACACATGGGATGTAGAATAAATTCCATGATAGGGTAATATTAAAAGTAGAAATGCTAATTTTTCATCTCTGATCAAATCTGCTCTTGTCAAAATGGCATCAGGTCAATAACAGATTCAGTTCGAAGGTTTATTGTTATGGCTCGCTGCTTTGAAAGCAAGCTGTCTTAAAGCAAGTCAGGTCAAGCTCTAAACAAGACAAGAGTCGCAATAGCATTCAGTGAAGCAGAGAAATGCTGAATAGACCCATTTCCTTCCACATTTTAGGCCTTTTTATTGAAACATCTCACAAGATGCACTTTATCAAAAGTAAGGAGTGTGTATGTAACATAAACATCTTTATCAAGTGTGTAGGTGGTGTGGAGTTAATTCTCCAGAGAAATTGACCATGTGTGTGGTGGATGTACAGTACCACCTGCACCATCTGTGAGAAAGATGAGCTACATTATTGCAAATCTTAATTAATCATGTGATGGATATAGCGATTTTTTTTTTTTTTTTTTTTTTTTTTTGAGGTAGTTTAGCATACCATCCATGTTGCATCGGAGTGACAGTGAATTATAGTCCGCCTTTATGACTTTTTGTAGGTTTGTTACAGTCGGCTGGCTTTCGTAGTAAGCAGTGATAGTTTGAAAGCGTAGTGTACCATCACGGCTGAAGCCCTAACAATCTCCCTGATTAACATGCCACTGTATCTTTATGTCATATCCATTTCACTCTGAAATTTTAATGTAATATTTATCATTGCTGAAGAGGATGTTTAGAGAGTAGCTAATACACGTGTAATTCAGAAATGCTGCAAACTGTTGCTCATCCAGTAATCTGCCACAGAAATCTAATCATTACATTTGCTTTATCATCATGCTTTCTCTTGTCGTTTTTTTTTTTTTATTCATTTACATTTTTTTCCCGCATCTAACCTTCAATAGTTTTGTTTCTTTCCACTCTGTCCACATATTTGTTTATTAGTTAGTAAATTTAACTTTCCATAAAAATTCAAGATTCCCCTGTGACTTAAAGTAAACAGGCATGAATTTTGTTGAGCTCAAATAAGAGAAAGAATAAATATTCATTATTATCATAATTGCTTTGTGAAATGATCGTGTGAATACTATTCTTTCAAGAATTGAATCAGAGTTTAAAAAATTAAACACACACACAAAAAAAAGAAGGGGGTGGACTTTGGAAATCTTCTTTTTCTTTGATCCACAAATTCTCGTCTTTCAAACGTACTTGAAAGTTTGTTTGCCATATGACGGTGATCAAATTATACAAACTTGATTTTTTTTTAGTTACTCTGGTTTAATGCACCCACAACTAAAATATGCTGCTATTACACTTATTTTTACCCACCCCCATAATAGAATAACCTATCATGACAACCATAACATGAGAAAGAATTTTATGAGCTTTATCTCAAGTGAATGATCTATTAAAAATTATAATGATTAATGATGTAAATGAACAAGCTTATGGCAGCAACCCATATAATTTCTTTGTATTTCTCTGTCTATTTTAGTTACACTTTTTCTTTAAATCAATCTAAAATGAAATAAGCGATTTGATGATAGGGAATACAAAGTATCAAAACAACACAGAATTGAGAGCATCTATATGGGAATTTTGTTCACAAGAGCGATGGAGAAAAACCTGCTAGATTCATTGCAAACCAGTTTATCCAACAATTACATATCAAAACGCCTTTAAAGACTAAATAAAAGAGTAATAGTTTTGGACTTCTTCATTTGTATCTATCTCATTATTTTATTCTTTTTCATTAATTTTCATGAATTATGCTTTTATTACTTGCCAGAAGGAAATTCAAAAACAGGTTACACACAAAAGTAAAGTCAGCTGCATGTCTGCCACCATTAAGCTTGCAGAGCAGCCATCATACACTGTTTCATCAATTACCTTGCACTCACTAAATGACAAAAAAAAAAAAAAAGATAAAGAAGAGTATATCAAGCATGAGGGCTCAACTGAGCAAAGGCAGAAGCTCTGGTTGTAAAACCAACAAATCCCCCTTTCCCAACGGATGTAATCAAAGTTGGAATATATTGCGCACAAAGTGTAGAATAATTCTAATGCATGATGGCATCAAATCTTGCAGGAAAAATATCTCTGTGGATTTGGACACCAGTACTAGGAAGGGGGCGTTGCCGCTAGGGCACCCCCTTCCCTTTAATAATGAGTCTCTATCTCTCTCTCTTTCTCGTAACTATGTGACCGATTCTGTGTTGTTTTCATGGGTGCTCTTTGAGATACTTGCCCCCCCTCTACCTACCTGTGTTCACAGAATGTGGGGCGTGCAAATTGCATTCCACAGGAAGAAGAGCATTCTCATGAAGCCCCCCAAGCTGTTCAGCCAGGGCGATTGACCTTTGACCTCCCACTGGGTCGCGGCCTGAAGAGAGGGGGGGAGGGTATGAGCGAAAAAGAGAGAGAAGCCCGGGGGAAAGGAAATCAAAGGACCACACGTACACTGTACACATTCTGGGAACATGAGTAACACACACACTTTAGGCAATCCCACACGCTCACACATCACAATCAACCACCCCCTCCCCCTCCCTTCGTCCGCGACGAGAGCAGACTCCGTGCCGTGTCTCTCGTAAGTTTGGACTGCCATGATCGACTCATGCATAGCTGTGCCCATTTGAAAAGGAGATGGAAAAAAATAGCTGCACCGTGTCTTGCTGTTAGTTATTTCCGTGGTGACGTGACAAGCATGCCTTCTTGTGTTTGTAACATTCAGTTCTAATCCTGATTACATGTGTTTGGTGAAATAGCTAGAGAATTCTCGGCCTCGTCCCAATCGTGTGTCTGATCGTACAGCTCGTTCGCTTTGAGTGTAGTCTCGCTGTCTTGTTTGCATGAAAATATGAAATGGTTTCAAACTTGCATGGAGCCTGTCCCCCAAGTCCAATATTAAATCACAGTGAGTTTGATAGTGGCTTGCATGTCTGTGGACTTTTTCACCTCACCTCACAGTGCATGAATCTGCTGAAGAGGATGAAAAGCTGAGACATTGACCTGACTCAGAATGCTCCTCCATTCCTCAAATCCTCATTCCTCAAAAAAGCAAACACCCCAAAGACCAGGAAAAAAAAAATCCCCTTCTTGCTGTTGTTGTTGGTACACTTGTTTAGTTTGCCTTTCATCTGTGTGTGTACTTGTCATCGAACTACAGACAATTAATGGACATGAGAAAATCCCATTCAAAACTAGAAAAGCACTCAGAGAGCGCAGACCTCCACCAAGCAGTTACTTTCCACTGATGATCTTGCTCTTCCATAGAGATTAGTGATTTTCACCCACTGAAAAATCGCCCGATTTCCCAATGTAGAAGCCTTTGTTACGTCATAAACCCTCAGATACGCGGCGCGTCTCTCCCCAGCAGAAACTAGAGCACGCACCATTTGGCACGCACTTTAGTGCGCGCATGCAAACCTCAAATACGCGCAGCCTGAACTCCCAAGTTCATTGACCCTACCTACCAAAATATCAAAATCCTTCATAAATTTCCCAAAAATTCTCAGATCACTACCAAAAGTTAATCGTTTGTTACCTTGTCATTCTCAACCTTTCCTGCAAGTTTCATCCCAATCCGTTAACTACTTTTTGAGTTATTTTGCACATGGACAAACGAACGAACGAACGAACAAGCCAACGGTAACAAAGACATAACCTCCTCCCTTGGCGGAGGTAATAATTTCTTAGTATTACCATGTGGAGAGTAACCCATTGAGGACGAGTTGATTTTGCTACATACATTTCTCACAGACTCCTGCCCGAGTATACTCTGGACTCGTCTTCAACGGGTTAAGTTAGACGGAGCAGCTAAGGTACAAAAATGCAAACATTCCCAGAGTGAAGTCACAAGGGATCCAAATCAAACAGCCTGTTCTTGGTAATGGTTTCCCAGTTGCAGGTGCTGGTTTGTAGTGGAAGCAGTCCAACATGACCTCTTCCCATAAACAGACAGATAAACAGACAAGAAAGACAGAGACAGACGGACAATTTTGTTTGAATCATATGAATGACTAGCTCATTGACCCCCAGAGATCTGAAGGTGGAGTGTTCACACGCACAAACAGATTAGCACACCAGTTGGGTGTCACACCTTGAACAACATTTCTTGTATGAACACTGTCCAAATCCAAATAATCTTACATTAAATTCTCCTGTGCAGATTGAAACTTCGGTAACCCTGGCTTACAGATGGGAAGAGAGATTTGCAGAATGAATACTCAGTGGGAATTATCTGTAAAAAGCACCAATGAGACAGCATTCAACATTGTAAAATTGATTTGACCTTTAGCACTATTCATAAATTCACTTATTGATCACACAATCACACTAATAGCACCTCACACCGTCTCCGGATCAACAAAATTGCGGTTCCTTCTCAGACTTTCTCTTTAATCCACACATAATATCTTCCCACCCAGAATGATTATCCGAGACATCATTTCGTCACCCTCAAGATAACTTGTATTCACATCCATGACACCCATTTCCCATGTGTCAATCAAGTTTGATGTACCCTGTGGGTCACCGAATACCATGGCATGCATCTGCATGTATATCAATCTGTATCTTTTGCGGTATTCCTTCATACAATTGTCTATCTATTCATCTCCTATCCTGATTGTATATATATTCATATATACATGTACAGATAGTAGAACATGCGATGTGGGTTGAAACACATCGCCACATCTTTTTTCGTGTCCGTAAATGTCTATTGTGATACCTTTTGGTGTTTTCTGGTGTGGTAACTTTTGTAGAAGAACTCTCAGCAAGAGATGGTCGTTTGATCCGTCTACACAGAGGTAACAACAAATTTGGCAGCATCTTTAATCCCAATTGCAAAATTATACAGCCATTGCAGTACGTTTGGTTTGAGTTCATTGATTTGCAGATATGATTTTTTTTTTCTTTTTACAGTTTTTAATGATTAACACACATTCACAGCGTACACTGAAAAATACTTTCAGTTCATTTATCAGTTTTGGTTCCGCATTTGTTTTTATAACAGCATTGAAGTTGAAGTTCACAATATAGATATTTGCACACAGTTTTATCAACATCTTTTTTTGCAATCACAAACCTGCCTATTCTGAATTTCTGTGCATGCCACAGAAGACATCCAGCTTTTTACGTGTATTCAAGTGCTCATTTCTGACAGAGCCAGTATGCAGACTCTTTATAATTGAGTGTAACCCTGAATTATTTAAGTTTAGCTACTATTGATTTGTGTTTTTCAGTGCTTCTATGCTCTAGACTAACCTGCTGCTTATATGTCTCACATGCATCATGTTTCTGGAATCTTAGAATCGTTAGAGCAGTCATGGAAAACGGATATGAAATGTGACCCGCCACAACAAAAGGATCCTAAAGTTGCTGACGGCTGAGCCGAGAAAATTGAGTTTGAAGTCGGATCATCAAAATCGGTCAAAACGATCGGATTTCTGTGTTTTGCATAATTTTGTAGTGTAATGTATCATCTATCATCTGCCGAAATTTTGAAGTTAAACGATCAAAGGAAAGGCAAGATATTAGTGTTTTTCTGGGCCATGATTTTCTGACTTTCAATGGAACAGAAACATGTCCGAAGATTTGGATTTAGCGCCACAGATAGACTCCGCCCCTAGCAGCGAGGGAGTGATCTTATTGATCAGTGCGTGGCACCCTGGTTAATGATTGTTCGTGCATAGACCGCTGGCACTAAGCTTGAATGAACATCACGGATGTTGCTAGGAGTATACCTTCTATTGTCAAGAGGTGAAAACTGTTGTACCTCCCCTTGATCATGATTGTGTTGGAAAGAAAACTTTAAAGGTGGTTTTCTCAAAACGCTAATTTCCTAGACCATTCGACGTGGTCTACTAAAATCACCAATATCTCCACAACCAAGTACTTTTATGAGTCGTGTTATATACAGAATTAAAGCGGAAGAGTAAGAGAATAATGCCATGTCATTTTCAGAAAATCGTCCTCCCAGACTCTTGGATCCTTTTGTTCTAGCGGGTCACAAATATGTGAAAGATACAATGAGAAAACATGGATGGCCAGTAAGGCGGTGTAGAACATGTTTACATTCTATCAGAAACTGATTTTAGACTAACCATCAGGCACACAGGGAGAGGATACAGAGAAATGCTGGAAATTTGAGTTTTCAAGACAACGCTTCTCTGATATAGAGCAAAATCCATTCTGTGTTCGACATTACCTTGTCATTGTATGTCTGTATGTGATTTCTCACACTACAACATGGTGGTACTTTCAGTTCAGAAATTCACATTTTACCTTTTACAAAGTCTACTTTTATTTCGGGGGGTACAAAAAAAACAGTGAGAAGATCCATTCATTCAGAGATGTGTGTACAGTTACGAAGACTTTACCACCTCCTTTTTTTTTTCTTTTATCTATCTCTTGTTCCAAATTCAACATTTTATATTCCATTTGATTTGAAGAGAGAAGTACAGCTCAAAATAACCAATTTCGGATGGAAATAAACAAATATATGAATTCTGTGTAACATGAAGAACCTAATAAAATTGGAAGCTTGTAGAATTTAGGCTCCATAGTAATGACTTAGGAGTTTATTACAATGTATTAGTGATGAAAAATGATGAAACATATGAGAACACAAAATGTTAGGAAAGTGATAAAGTTAGATAATACACACACACACACACAGAGAATATACAGTGTTCCATGATTAACGCTGAAGGTACATGTACACCATACATGTTTGTTACAGAGCTTTAATAGTAACAATGTGGTCAATTGAATATAGTCGCCTGAGTAAGACTTCATTGTGAATACACAAAGATATTCCTATTGATCAGGGTACATTTAGGACAATCAAACATAGGATTTTAAGAAATTGGCTAAGCTACGAGTGTAACTCATTCCAAAATGGAGGGCATGTAGTCACGAGTGTAACTCATTCCAAAATGGAGGGCATGTAGTCTTTAAGAGCCAGTGCCGTACAAATGGGAAAAATGATACGATCCACTGTGTCTCGTAGGGTAAGATTGAATATTACTGTTTGTAACAAACATTGAGGAAAATGATTCTTCAATCAGTGTTATTTACAGAGTAATGTTGTTTGTAGCAGGACACAATGTTGTGTTTAACACAATCATTCTATTAGACTGTATCCAGCAGTATGTGTTTAATTTGTTCCCCACCCCCCCCCCCCCCCCCCCCCCGTGTGTTGTATTTCTTCTTGTGTTTTGAAGGCCTCGTCTGTGTATGTGAATATATCTGCACATTTGTGCATGCTCTTTACATGTATGTACACATGATTATTATATATCTTTGTATAATTTCTTGATTTTTGTTATATTTATTTCTTGATTCTTATTTACTTTTAATGCTTTTGTTGATATATTTATCTTTCCTGAATGTTCTTGTCTTTATTTTCTTCTGTATTTATTATTGATTTGTTTGTTTATTTATTTATCTATTTCAATATATTTGTTTATTTGGATATTCAAAGTACTGCCCAAAGAAATAAACGTTCTTTAACCCTATTCTGACTGGGGAGTCGTCAAATTGACCCCCCCCCCCCCCGACATTTCACGCTACAATTCTGCAACGCGCAAAGATTTTGCCGCGTCGTTTCATGACTTTTTTCATTTAAGTCTCCCGCATATTTTGAGACCAAATTTGCGACGTCCGGGTACAGCGTTCTGAAGTTACATCATGTTTTGCATATGCATGTCAACCCGAAAACAGCTCAAATTCATGATATCGTGTGCAAATCCAATGCAATTTTTTGTTTTTTTGTTAAATTGGTATAAATTAGATTATTTCAACTTTTAACTGTTGAAATTAATAAATTCTAACGTAGATAAGCTTGAAAAAGTGCCTGCAACAAATTTTGGCAATAAAAACAATAGAAAACAAAAGAAACTAATTTCGATTGTGCAATTTTTTTACAAGAAAATTGTTGAATGTGTCTTGAGGAACTCTGACACAAAAATTTAGCAGTCCTTCAGTCTTTTTAATGGAGTTATAGGTGAAAATATGATTTCATGCATAAATTTGCATAATTAATTTACTAAAAATAGAAAGTCAATATTTTTCTATTGTATGACCATGTAATCTTGTAGTTGACATCCAACTCTATCTTCAGGCAAAATTTTGCGGCGATTGCACTATCGGCGGCCAAGATCTGAAGGGGGGTTGGGAATTTGTCTCAAATAGCCCAGTTAAAATAGGGTTAAGAGTGAATGTTTAGAACCATGCACTTTACAATCAATAGTTCCCTCCTTGTATAATGTGAAATATTATCATTTCAGTAGATGAAGGAATAGGGGAGGGTGGGGGACAGGGGTAAGCCTATTGTGTTAAAACTGACTTTGTTCTAAAACTGACAGTATACACGTGTACAGTCATGATGTCAAAGATGCGAATGACAATTTTGTATGCATACATTCATGCATTCATCTTGTATGATTATAGCATGAGAGAATGCTCCATTTCTTCTTGATAGCATGATATTTTTCCCTCCTTTTTCTCTTTTTTTCTTCTTCCTGGAATGAATGATTTTTGTGTTTTGTCCTTTGCAATTTGTGAATTTGTTTGTATGTTCATTTTTGCTTTCTCTTAATTCTCTTCTACTTCTGGTAACTCTTTGTTTTGCCCACGTCTTGAAGGTAATTTTGAATCTGCATTTGTTTCCTCTTCTTGTGGCAAATGATTAATGAAATGATCGATGGAAATGCTTTCTTGCTGTACCTCAAATTTGTTGTACATTTTAGGGTGATCGACACATATTTTATGCTTGTGTTGTCATTGCTGTGAAATTAGAATTTTTGTTCATTTCATTAGCTATGACACTGCTTTTGTTGTCGACTCCAAGAGATAGTGCTATCTTTCAAATTATCTGCTTGTGAAGTTGTGTCATTGTGCCTGGATAGATTTTAGTGAGTTCACAAAAATAGAGAATGCCGCGATACGTGACTAATATATGTACTACCATTTAGGGATCATTGCTTTTTTGCAGCAGGATTTGCCCTTTTGAATACAATTCCATGACGTGCTCGGGTTGGCTTAAACAAATAAAGTGACAAAATGGGAACAAAATGGTGGAAGTTCCATATAGATTGGACCCAAAGGAGTGCAAGGAAGTCACAGGATTTTGAAGTTTAAAGTATTCACATATCACTGATTTAAAAGTCAAAACCATATGTACTGAAATTGGCAGATGTGAGATTGTTGTGACCTTACATTGAACTACATGCAAACTTCACTCTATTTCCTTTTTTTTTTTTCTTCTTTTCTTTTCTTTTTTTTTTCTGGGAAATCACTATGGATAAGATGTATCCTGAGCATCAAACTCTTGCTCTCTTTTTATCACCTAGCAACAATGATATAGGAACAAAGGGCTTGCAGTTGCCATAACATTGCCAAAAACATTTTGATTATGTTCTTGTGTCAAACCAAAGGAAGTGATGTGAGATGATGAATTTGTGCGTATTCAGTGAAAACATGTGACGTCTTAAAGAGTCCATAACTTTCTATACACTGTTGTATCTTTATGCCCAATTTTCATGAAACTTTTACCTTTTGTCCATCTGATTTGACTCCATGGATTTAAATGCCAACTTGAACATGTTGTGGGAATGCATTTAAAGGGATCATATAGTTTTGGTTGAGACCTAATTTCAGGTTTCTGACATTTTTTTTGGTGAGATAATGAGATAATTTTCACCAAATAAACTTTGAATTCCTCTTAAAATGGTATGCTCTGTACTATTTCATAAGTTATTTCTTGGTATCTCACAAAAAATTTAAAAGCCAAATTCTCATCTCCACCAATACTGTACCATCCCTTTAAGCACAAGTATGATGAGACTGACTTTTATCTATTTTATTTTTTTAATTGAGCCAAGGGAGATATCTGCTGCATAGCCATATTTCCGGGGGGGGGGGGGGGGGGGGGGGATACCAAAAGAAAAGACAAATGTATAAAATGTTGTAGTGGTTTGGTTAGATTCAAAGTCAAGTCAGTGTGCAGTTACCAATTATGTAGTTCACTGAGCAATTGACATGTGGAAAACTTTGGACTTCAGTCACTTGTAAGAAGTTATCAGGTACATGTATGTCAAAATTGCTGTTACATTCATCTGCAAGTTCTCATGTTTTTGATCAACTCTTAGATGATCATTTCTGCACACCGCATTTTGCATTTTGAAGCAAATTGAAACCTCTTCCTTGATTACAATTCTCATTCTTATTTTTTATTTTAGTTTTCTTCTTTTTTCACTTTTGATGTCAAGTTGGTTAGGAGTGGGGAGAGTTGTCCTTTATTCAGAGTATACCTCTGACACATTAAAGGCATCATCAGTGTTACAGGCCTGACAAAAGTCTGAATTGCATATTCTCTGGTTTGATGTGGAAGTAAAACTGATGCAGTCGAAATTTATGATTAATTCTTTTTAAATCAAAATTAGTAAGATGGCTAGTATATTCAACTGCCCACTTTCCAAATAGACAAATGTTTCAGAACACACACAATTTTGAAATGGTATACTGGCCATGTGGTATATATGTTCATAGATATCATAATAGAAACAACACACTTATTGTAAATTATCGTATGTTTGACTGTCTGTGTATCCCTGTATCATTTCCTCTCTTTTTTCAAATTTTCTGTTAATGATGAAGATTTTGTGGTTACATTGCTAATATCATAATATATTTGTGAGAGAACACCACTTGTTGGTGACAGTGATTTCATTCATTTTGATATCTCACGATCATCACGGAACCACTGTCCTTTTTATGAGACTAAATTCCCATCTGCTAATCTAATGACTGTGTGTGTTGAATGGTAAGACTACCAAATGAAGTAAGGGCATCTGCCCAGTTCTATCCTAACTTGACATCAAAGGGTTTGACTTTGCTTTCTTAGGGTTTTACCAAAATTTTCTTCTGTTATCAATTTAGTTTATTGTTTATTGTCTTTTTAAGTTACAATTGTACATTGTATACCTGTAAAAACTCTCCATGATCATTGTTGTTTATATGACAATCAGTACACCTACACCTTGGTTCATACTTGTATTCAATTTAGGCATTTCCATGTGCCCGTTGCTTGGGGCGAACGACTCTTGCCACTTTTAAATCTTAAGAATTGTCTCACATGAAATGGTTGTCAGAGAGCATTAACAATATTCTTGAGTGTCATCCAAAGTTGGCAGTAAGCCATGGATCCATTTAGGAAACTTAGCCTCAAGTCATTCCATTGATGAAGCAAGAAAAAAAAAATTACTGTTAATGCTTCCGCATCCAATCTTTACTTTAACTCAACAGATCTATACCATTAGTAAAAGAAACAGGGTTTGTGCCATCTTAAGGCAAAGGAGTTCTGCATCAAAAGTGCAAGTGCATCCCCATTCAGTAATTTGGTTCCATGGGAAACCAGAACTGTAATGCCTAAGTGTCAACAATCACATAAAGAAATGTTTGATGTCTTTTGATAACTGCTTCTCAACATATTTTCTTGTCTTCCCAATCTCTTTTCCCCCCTGTTTCACATGGACATTTAGGACCCTGGACCCCAAGAAGAATAAGACAAAGAAGACTATATTTTAAACTGGACTTGAACAGAGCCTCACAAACTCTCTTTTTTTTTTTTTCCTGCGTGCGCCAATTTGCAACATCTGGGAAAGGAGTTTTTTCCCCGCTTTCTTCTTCAAGAGCACTGCAATAGACCAAGAACCGCAGTCACCTTCCTACAGCTGCAGAGTTGTGCCACACTCCTACGGTTCTTTGGACGATGTGTCCAAAATACAAAAACAGAGGGGAAGACCCATTCACACTTAAGATGTGATCCAGCTGATTGTCATCCTCTTCCTCAGAGCATCCCTGGTCGTCGTCGTCGTCGTCATTTGCCAGCATTATCGTCGTCACCGTCATCGTGTGTCGTCACTGATTTACACTCGCCTCGGATGGCAACGGTTTTCATTTGATTTGCCGTTTAGAAATGCAAAACTGTGAAGCAGTTCAGCGTAAATGAAGTGAAAAATAAGAATGTCATAAAATATGTCCCTTGTAATTTTACTTTAATATACTCTGTCACATGATGTGAAATGAGTATTTTAATCTTCCTCCCCCCCCCCCCTTCCTCTTTCCTCTTTAAGACTGCTTCATTGCAGTTGCATTTTGCAGTGTTGTGAGGAAATATGATTATGCAATGTGTTCATTAAAAATGTTCCAGGTCCTAATTGTTTTTCACTGTTCTTATAGACACAACAGTAATTTCTTGTTCTTTGCATTGTAGACATTATGGATGTGAAGTCACAAATCTGCTACAGGTTGTGTTGCAGAAGAAAAAACAAGAAAAACATTGTGGGATCGCAAAATGTCATCACTACCTTCCTTAAATCAAATGTTTTAGAGCCAAATTGATTGACATAAGCAACTTTGACAGGCAAGGTAGGTTGAAGATGATTTCAGGGAGAAGAATGAGCGAAACAGTAACCAAGCAACGGCTAAACTCTGTGGGGGGTGATGATGACTAGGACTAGGCAAGTGATGGATATGGGGCTTTAATTTGCAAACAGACACCGAACGTGATCAGAACAAGTCCCGACAAGCAGGAAAGGCTATGTTAGACGATTTGCTCAGTGGAAAGGGGGGAAAAAAACAAGGAGGGGGATAAAAGTTCACTAATGAAAGATTAAATATGAATTCTGTCACGATCACAAATATTTAAGTGTGTGCTCGTAATTCTCTTTGAAAAGTTGTAGCTCCGATATCAGGAGAGTGCTTGTTCATATGGGCAATAAGCTATTCCATTGCCCTCATATCTGCACCTTATGATGGGGTGTAAGCATGACCCCCTCTCCCTCTCAAACTCCCCCCCCCCCAAAAAAAAAAAGAAGAACTATGCACCATTGGTACTCGAATGAACATTTGGAGGAGTCGTCTTGTTCAAGTATCTACCCCAGTCAGGTTAAAAAGATGGAATGGATATGGAAGTATACAGATTGTACATTTTGTCTACTTTGTTTGATAATATGTTCATCTTGTTTTTGGTTTTGTTTTAATTCTGTGGAAAAATCATGGATGACAATGTGTGTTTTATGAAAGGATGCGGGGCGGTTTATGCTGTCTTGAAGAATCTTATCTGTAGTCTCACATCAGTTAATTGAACAGAACATTTTTGAGAATAAAACAAATTTGCAAATTCTAGTCGGAGCCTGAAGACTGGTCGTTTATATATATACCTTGTAGTGAAAAGCCTGTCACTCTTCTCTTTCAAATCGAGGTGTCATTCTTTTTTTTTCTTTTTTCCTTTTTCGATAGTTATCGATGGGACCAAATAGGATACTATAACTAGTGATGAATCATTCTACATATACAATGTTTGCTATCGATCATATTGAAGGTTCTGTCAAGCTGTATGGATAGTCCTTTTGCGATAGTTTGTCTTAGTGAATTGATTTGCATACATGAATTTTCATCAATAGGAAGAAGTATTTCAGGCTGGGTCTATTTTAATGGAGAAGAAGAGAGAAATCACAGCAGAAATTAATCAAACCAGTGTGAAATGAACGGCACACTCGTGAAATTATTTCCCCGTGTCTAATCCCTCCATATGTTGTGTAATTTGAATGTGTAAATAGTAAATTTTCTCTCTCCTTCAGTGGAATGAAAATGAAAGTTAGGTAGGATGTTGTAGTTCTTGAATGAGCAGTCAGTTCAGTTGAGCTTAACACGAGGAGATGGATGCTCCAACAGCTGAGGTAAACTGTTTTCATGTAGACTATTAGTCCTGCTATTAAAGGATGATATTCTTTTCCCTTTTATCAAGGTGGAAGGGAACTTGTAGCAAGGGTGTGAAGGAAGTTGTTATATAACATAATAGATGGTGTCTACTTTGCCACTCATAGAACAACGGTCAGATCGTTACGAGCAGTGTAGAAGCGTCACCAATAGCATCAATTTCTATCTACTTTACAGTGAATACTTCTCTAAAGAGGTAAAAAAAAATAATAATTGTATACAATAACTGCAACATAGCTATTTAAAAACAAAAAAAGACAGTATACCTGGTCATCCTTTGTAGATATTTTGTTTATAGTACGAAGTAGTTTCTCTTTTGTACGACATTTCTACATTTTTGTGTTTCTTTGTGTATTCGAAAGAAAATGAAAGAGTCACAGTGTGACTAGCTGTAACTGGTGTTTCTCGATGGTGCAAAAATCGGCTCTTCTTGCTTTCAAAGAACGTTGAATTATTGGCCGCATAGGTCGGTGTTGACTGCTCGCATTAGCAGGTGAAAAGTTCATACAGCCCATTCAGCAACACATGTGCCTATGGTATTTATTATTTCTGCTGATGTTTTATCCTTTTCTTGTGTGAGCTTCTATGAAATGTCTATTCCTAATGCATTTGTTGGGTTTTATTTTTTTTATGTATTTGTATCTCTCTTTATTTATTTACATTTTTTTTTGTGCCCAAAACCTCATGAAAGTGAAAGTTTATGCATCAGTTTTATATCTGAATAACATTATGCATACAAAAGCTGTATAGGGTAGGATATGATTAGGTAGCAGTTCATGCGTATATGTGTATTAACAAGTGTAGGCTATTATATGTTACGGTTGAAAAATTGTTCTGTTGCCATTGGCTGGCTCTTATTTTATTGGAACCGTGTTGTATGCATATGTGTACATATTATGTAATTTAAAATGCTACGAGTCAATGAGAAGCACGTTTGAAATATTTGTTTCCCCCTCCCCCTTTCACGCCCGTGGTTTTAAATATCATGAATTTGTCCAAGATACCGTGACAAATTGTTCTCTACTAGCTACTAGTAAATCTCCCCCAAAGAAATGCTGCCTTTTATTTGTGCTAATATGTGGAGTTTGAGACATTTATGTTAGATTCATGGGAGTACTTCTTTTTTCTTTGTTCTTTTTCCTTTTTTTTTTTTTTTAACTAGTACGTTCTCAAAATAAGTTCACAAGGACTTTGACTGTCTTTAGAACGGGTTAATTGTATCTTTCCTCTTTCTTTGATTGATCCGTTCAAGAGAACGACAACCAGTAGTCACGAATGCTTAGCGTTCAATGTACACTTTACTAGCACAAAGAAAAAGCTCAGACTTCACACGTGTCTTACATACATAAAAAGAAAAGGGGCAAAAAAAAAAAACACTTGGAAAAATGCGTACACATTTGTAAAGGGACATGTTTAATGGATCTCGACACTTATCTCATAGCAGGCTGGCAGTGAAAGTCGGTCAGCGTGGTGTATGAGCAGCAGAATAGGGACACAGTTGATACGTGGTAGTCCCCGTAGATTGGCATTCACAGTCAAAAACTGCAAGATTTTTTTTTTTAATAAGAATCCAGCTCCATGAGAGAAGACTAATCTTTATGTTTCAAAAAGTTCACTTTTTTAATCCATGTCTAACTTTTTTTTTTTTTTTTTGATATATGAAATTGAAGTTCATTGTTCATGCAAATTCTCACCAATCAGATGGAGATGTTACTGCGAGAGACGGGGGGAGGAGTATTTTTTATTATTATCATTATTTTTTTTTTCTTGGTAAGTTGGTGATGGGTATATGAACATGTGATACTGTATATTCCAATGACAGTGAAATGTACATTGTACAAGTGATCTTATTTTTATTACTGTCATGTACCACACGATGAAAAAAAAAAAAATAGCATTTTTACTAACGATAGAACGAAACAATACATATCTGTCTGGAGTTTACAGAGTGTGTAGAATACATTAATGTAAATTCTAAACTCATGCAGGTTTGTGTATACTCACATGCCAGAAACGTGCATGTGCATGGTATCGTGTATAGCATCATGTACATACATGTATGTTTATGAACCACCAAAAGTATGGACTAAATATGTGTTTATTTGACATGAAACAACAACAAAAAAAGAAACATACTCAATTAAACCTATCTTATGTTACAACTTTTTTCATATCGGAGATGTGTGCTTTTGTGTCTTGTCTTATGAGTGTGAGAGGTTGTGTTGCAAAAAAAATGTTAGTGATTATGGATATACATCTATAGATTATGGGAATGGGAATATACAGTATGAATTGTCCAACAGAAGGGTTTGAAATGTGAGTGAGGGAGGTTGTCAGTCTGGAGACAAAGTGTATGTGGCACATGGTACATACATGTTTATGTGTGATGTTAGTATTCCTTGTGCATTAAAAGAACCACTTGTGCAGTTTTAAAGACATTCTTAGCACTTAGTTGTGTATGTATATTAATACATATACAAGCATGTATATATGAATATACATATACATGTAATGTACATGTATATACAGTGTACATGTATACATATTTGTAATATACATTGTATGTAATTATATTTATTATATATAGCAGGAGAACAGAAAAATTCCTCCGGAAATATGCTGTACACCCACAGTTAATCTTCTAATACACACATTTTTAGGGCACCTTGCCCTTTGTCAAAATGATTCACAGACCGAGTCATATAAAAGTATTTTTGTTGAAGAATGAGAATAAACAACCATCGTCAACATATTATTTGCTAAAACTTTGTCATAAAAACTCATTGTTATATATATTTAAAAAAAAAGATAATAACTTTTGAATCCAACCTTGTATATTAAAGAAGAAGTGTCTGAAAATGTAATTATGGAGCCATGAAAGTACAACAAGCCAAAACAGAATACAATGTACATGTAAATCAATAGTAATACAAAACCTATTTGGAAATGGATTCAACCTGAAAATAATGAAAATACTGGTAATGATTCCATTCATCTTATGAATGAAAATATAACCAACAATCAAGATATTGCAAGTACAGTTAATCATTATTTTGTTAATATTGGTCCTAAACTGCAAGATCTAAATAATGATGAAGATGAGAATAAAGTCCCTTCAAGATTATCTGAAAATGCCAAATGACAACATGTTTTTAAAGCTGACAACAAATGAAATGATAGCCGTATTTAATAATATGAAGAATGATATCAGCTCTGATATTGATGATTTGGATATCAAGGTTGTAAAATATGTGATTTCATTGATATTATATTGTGTTCGTTAATGTATCGTTTTCAACGAAAGTTAAATACTGGTAATTCTGAGAAAATGAAAGTTACACCCATTCACAAAAGAGGAAAACTAACTGATGTAAACAATTATGATCTCATATCAGTGTTGCTTACATTTTCCATGATATTAGAAACATATATTTATAACAAGATTAATAGAATTAATAGATAAACATAACATTCATTTAAAATTTTTGTTTGGTTTCAGGCAGAGTTATTCAACAGAAGCAGCAATATTACAATCGGACTACAGATGATGAACTATTGAGCAAAAGCTTCGATGTTACAGACCATTTTATTTTGTGACAAAACTTACATTAGTACGGAACAAGAAGCGTCTCATTAGGATTACTGACAAGTTGTCTCTCAAATGGTCCGTTAACATGTGCTCATGGTGTCCCATCAAAACTCAAAGAAATAAAAGTGCGGAGGACCACAAAAGTCTATTCTTGGGCCTCTCCATTATTTTTATCAATAATACACATGATCTGGATTGTATATTATTTGCAGATGACACACGTGTATTGTGCGAAGGCCCAGATCCCCTAACATATTATTTCATCGTATGAATCTTCAGTCTGATAATACACCCTAAGAAAAATAGGTTCTACCTTCGCAACTTTCAGACCGCAACTAAAAAGGCGCAGTTTTGCACCTTTCTGGTCTGAAAGGTGCAAAATGACACCCGTAAAGGTGCTACAATAATCATTGTTCACAGATCGAGGTACAAAGTTTTATCTATTTTTCTTATAGCGTATAAACAACTGGATGTTAGTAAATAATTGATTCTGAATATTAATAAAAATTGATTATACATTTGGAACGAAATCTAAAAGTTATAATAATTTGAATTGATTTACAGAGATGGGGAAATAAAACAAGTTATGATATCAAATCCGGGGGTGTTTTATAAATGCTAAGTTGTCTTGGACTAACCATGTTAAACATAATATACGTTCAATCATATCTAAAACTATCGATGTTCTTATTTTACAAGTTCTCCCAATAAAATTTAAAAGATCTTAGTATTTCTTTGTTTCATCCTACATATGATATTGCAGTTGTTTGAGGCTTTACTGCAAAGAAAAAATATGTTCTTTGCATTCCTAAATTACAGAAGCGTAATGTATTCGTTTGACAACCAAATCCTCGTATTAATCCCCAGTTAACCATCATTTTTTATGTGATGAAATTTTACCTGTTCAAGAATCTATAGCCCTTGAAAGTGTGATGTTTATGTTCAAAGTTTGTAACAACATTCTTCCTGAAGTATTTCAAAATCGATTCACTCTGAATTGTTCCATTCATAATCATAACATTAGGACTGCTCAAATTATCTATACCCCATTAAACCGGATTTTAAAAACACACTCTTTTTCTTAATTCTTTTGTTTTCTTTTTACAATGGTCGTGTTCTTTGGAATATAATATCTCCCCGTCAATTAAAAGCAATAAAACTTTGAGTCTATTCAAAAGACTCGATAATCATATTCCCAAAAAAAAGTACACACACTCCTTTTTGACCAAATGTGCCTGAAGTTACGTGTATATGTAGTATGCAATGTCGCTTTACCTCTATCTTCTCTCTTGATTTTTTTTTTCACCTTTGTTTTATCATGTGAATTGGTTTAATTATTGCTCCGTTTAGATGTAGGCCTAATAGTCCTTTGTGAGGGATTATTTCAAACGGGTGCTGTTCGTTATTCCGAAGGTTCGCTATTCCGAAGGTTCGTTATTCCGAAGGGTCGTTAATCCGAAACACGCAAATTTCCTATACGTAGAGGTTCGTTAATCCGAAAATGTAAAAGGGTTCGTTAATCCGAAAATTTGTGGCGTTATTCCGAAGGTTCGTTACTCCGAAGATTGGTTAATCCGAAAATGAAATTCGGAACAATGAACCTTCGGAATAACGAATCTTAGGAATAAAGAGCCTTCGGAATAACGAACCTTCGGAATAACGAGCTGTAACCATTTCAAACAAGCCGCTGTGTGTGCTTTCTTTATAACCCCTCCATTCAAGATAATCTATATACATTGTAGCATGACCGTTGTATTTTGAATTTTGTAAATGTTAAGTTTTAAAATGGCAATACTGAATGTGTGAATGAATGAATGAATGAATGAATGAATAAATGAGATACTCCTTGATAGACGGTATAGTGTTTTGTACTAAGCGTTGTCACCTGTAAAACACTGATTGAATGGGATGTCACGTAGTTGAGACTGAGCGTTGTCTCATTAAGATCTTTGTCTTCCTAAGCCGCGCCCTCCCATAATACATAATTTTAAGTGTGAGTGTACTTTATATGATGTTGTACCGCGCTTCGTGCTCTGTACTCATTTACATTATGAATATCGAATGTGTGTGCAGGGGCGGATCCAGGAATTCCGTAAAGAGGGGGCGTGTTTACAAAATTAAAGGGGGGCGCACGCACCCCTCCCCCCATTTTTTTCTTTATATTTTGTTTTGTTTCAACAAAAAATAAAGGGGGGGGGGCGTGCGCCGGTTGCGGTCCTCCCTGGATCCGCCCCTGTGTGTGTGTAAGAAAGAGTGTACATAGTGGAGGCTGCTTTGTTTTGAGGAAGTGTTTGGCGTTGAAATTTTCTCTCGTAAAAAAAAAAAAAATAATAAAATTAAAAAAAATAAATCTCGTCGACAGAAACAAAGTGGAAATGAGCTCTCTAAAGACAATAAATTTCAAATTACTGCGATCCTTTCACCGGCTAAATGCTTCCTTGTTTCGAGCAGTATACTCACTCCTGATTTCACCTTTCAGTGCCATATTATAGATGGCATTGTTTGCGAAATTTCACTATCCAGCGAGGCATGATACTTGGCACTCATAAGTACTAGTAGCATGGAAAACCCAAGATAGAAGTTCTGGCTTGACAAACACAACATGACATCTCGACAGATTCCATACGGTACGTATACACTGTACATCAATCATGAGTATATTATTGATTTCAAAACGTTGTTCTATACTATAATTCAACTACTTATAGCCGCTTTCGAATCGCCTATAGTCCTATAGATCATCAATAAACTGGCGGTTGCTGCATAAAGAAGAACTCCGCCTTGTCGTGGAGGTGTCGATGCTGTGATAATGCACTTTAACCAGGCACTTTAGTGAAATAACTTTCAAAGGATATGATTAGAAGCAAATGGTTTCAATCTCAAGAGACGGGAAAGTAAAAGATATACGTGAAGTGGGTAGACGTGAGATACAAAAGTTGTACTATTTTTGTTTTGAATATTAAGGCTGATAAAGAATAAGAATGCAAGACAATTCATGGCGGAGTATTTTGATCTATCAACGTATAACATTAAAGGGGCCTAGTGTTGCTATCAGTGTATCAAACATGTATAAGAAACTAATGTCAGTGATATAATTGCGGTTGTCCGCATGAAAATGTGTCCACATTACTGTGTATGTCTACTTTTTGTGTTGTATACCTTGGTAAAGTCAGACTGTATTTCCTCTTTAATTTCTGGTAGAACGACATTGTAAACACATAAGCAATTAATTTCATCCTCATTCAGCATGTTGGTTGCAAATCTAAATTCAGCATGTTGGTTGCAAATCTAAACTACACTGGTATATGATAGGTTGGGAGGAGATACATCCATTTAACAATGATATTTTTTTTTTTTCACTCGATATCAGTCCATAAAACCACAGAAATCCGGGTTTTCGAAAGTTTTCCTTTCCAAGCAATAATTCATATTTTTCTTTGTTGCAACACGGGTTATTGTGCCTCCTCGATCCCCCTCCCCCCTCCCCCAAAGGGTGCTGGTGGCATAATTGTTTTTCGGATTCAGTTTTCCTTAATGGTTCGTCCCGTCCAGAGCTAGTTGTGAGATTTTGTTTCCTTCTTAAGGATAACATCATTATATACAGATCGAACGTGCAACTATTCATTATATCACTGCCTCTTATTACCAGGAAATAGACCCATTTATCTAGCTCAAGTATACTCAGCAGCGCCGATCAGGGAAATGGCCTATACGGTTTCCGAACTACAAAGAAATCTCCGTACTGATATGATTGTATAATATTATCACGTAGTAAAACTCATCGACATCGAAGGCAGACATGTTAGGCCTATTACTATCATATTATGTTTAAATTATATACACGATTGCCCCTCCAGTACAAATTTTCTCGAATTTGCTAATGCTCACAATAAAAGCAACAATTTTGTTTAAGTTTCTCGACTCTTAGTCATTTTATCTGTTTGGTTAGACAGTAAAAGACCATGGTTGTATGCATTGTGCTGTAACGCTTTGGTTGTGAGCAACATCAATTTGTTCGTTTTTGTATACAATCACTGGTCCAGTATATACCTGGCGTAAAACACTGCGACTTCCACGTAGGATGATTCAGTCAAGCTGATCACTTATGATTATGACACACGACGAAAATAATTTTTTTTAGATGTGGTGAACAAACAGTGAAAAACAAACAAAATGATAGAATATCTGCAATTCTGTATTCCTCCCCTCTTATCAACATCATTATCCTCATGGTAATCATTGGGTTCTCAGCGAAAATAACGCCTAAAAATCTTGAAACGCAGTGAAAGGTGTGATGAATCTTTATTCATCATTTTTATCTCCTGCGTCACATAGTATTATCATGATATTTTTTTTCTCCCAAGCGATGAATTTAAACTAGTAGAAACTGTACTTTTCAAGAGGATCATTATTTTTCATTATTTTATTCTATGTAGGCACGCGAAAAAACTGACAAGCACACTTTTTTTGTTTTTCAATGATATTTTATTGATTTCATTCAAATCATTCATAAATCAACCCATTCTGGGTGTAACATGAACATAAAAACAGTACAAATGCCATTCAAAAGACAAATCCATTACCAACTTATACTGCCAATCATCTCCCTTAACATAACAACTCGATTATAAATCAATCCTACTGACCATTTCTTCACGAGAAAGAATTGACATGTATACAAAAAAATATATCTTTGACTATGGCATATACTTATACTGCCAATCATCTTTCTTCAACATAACAACTCGATTATTAATCGAGTATATAAGGGTATATATACAAGGGTATATACATAAAAAACAACAAAAATACGTTATACTTACAAAACTAGAATGAAATAATTTCATTGAAAATCAAATCCCCATCCCCACCAACCCCGATGCACTCAAACCTATCCCACACCCCCACCACAACCCCAAACACATACATCCACAACCACCACACACATACACCCCACCACACCTACACACCAAACACCAAAACACACATACACAAATACACCCGACACACAAACACACCCGAAGCGATACCACCTTCCTTCCTAATGAAAACGACTTCCAAATGTTGATTGATGATACGTATAACGTGTAATGGGCCGTATGCAGAAAAGCATCGTCCGCCCGCACCCAAATTCCGCTCCAAAATACACATTCAAATTCATCAAACAAAACTCATCAAACTCCTAACTGCTGATAGTTAATCCTATAACCTTTATGCCAACAAAAACTTACCCCTCCCCGCGCGCGGCCAATGACACATTATATTGCCTTCACCACTGATAACTTCACTATACTGAAAAAAAAAAGAAAAGAAAAAGAAAACAAAACAATACTTAAGCTCTCGTTTCAGAAACATTTTCCCATTTCAGGTGTCGAGGTCGTCGAGAGGAATCGACACTATCAAACTTGGGCAAAAACGTCCCGTGTCCAAGGACGAAAGCGTTAATTATCAAAGCAGGAATCGAACTCGGGGTTAGATTCCTTATTCTGAAGGTTCGTTGTTCCCAAGGTTCATCCGAAAATTATTAATAAAAGGTTCGTTCGTTATTCTGAAGGTTCGTAAATCCGAAAAAGAAATAAAATTCGTAATTCGGATCATGGTACGGTAATGCGCATCTTCTTCTCTCTTTTCGGATTGACGAGCTTTCGGTATAGTAAACGACCTTTTAATCCATTTTTGGATCATCTAACTTTCGGAACAACAAGCATTATTTTTTGTCGGATTATAATCATAAGGAACCTTCCAAAAAAAAATGTCTAATAACCTTCGGAATATAAACCTCACAAATGTTCGGATTAACGAACCCTTTTTCATTTTTGGATTGATGATCCTCCGGAATAACGAACCTTATACTGTTTGTTATTCTGAGGGTTCATTTTCCGAAGGTTCATTCATAATAATTCGAAAATGAAGTAAGGTTCGTTACAGTAGACCTATCCCGAAGGTTCGTTAATCCGAAAACGAAATAAGCTCCGTTACTCTGACGCGCCTTAATTTAGCACTACACCATTGGAACAATTTCTCTTTCGTTCTTTTTTTCATTACAAGGAACTTAAGTTATTATAATAGAATCATAATAAAAAGTAACTCATGTGGGTCGATTAATCGTATAATGATCGAATATTGCCTCTGTGGAGTTGCGGCAGTCCGTTTTGCAAACGTATAGAGGTGCCTATATTATGCAGGCCTATCCAATATATTCCTTGGAGACAATCTCTCTTTGCTTGTTGAAATAGGACAAGGTAAAATACAGTAGCTCCTTTTTTTTTTTTATTGTATGTAATTAGTTTGCAACATCGACTTTCCCCGTTGGCCACTCCCCTGTCCACACTATGACGTATGACAGGGGCTGTCCCCCTTTTGACCCCGTTTTTTCGCCCTTGGCCTTTTTGGAGAACGAGATTCCAGCCTGCGCTACCTCAAAATGACATAAATGGCATTCTGTGATAACTCCTTTGAGTCCCATATGAGCTCATGGAATGCCGATTAGACAGAACGAATTTTACAGCGTATGGCGCAAATACTCGCTGACAAAAATCTTCCATGCTTCTCACACAACGCTGCCTGTGGTATTTCACTGTACGGAGATGTGGATGCGTGTGCGGCGGCGGTGGTGTGCTAGCAGCAGTGGCCACTTGTTATGATTTGTAGCAAGAGATTGGTATGCATCCGATTCACACAGCTGAACTCGCAATACACAAACTCAGTTTCGGAAACAACTTCCGCATGTTGTGTAGGCACTTCCACCGTTTCGTTTGGGGGAAGCACTTCTGAAAAACGCCCATGGTATTTTGAAAACACAACATTCTCCGTGGAGGGAATTTCTGGAGTATTTTCTTTCGTTCGTCTCATTGTTCCGATAAACCAACCCAAACGTATGCCACGCTCTGTGGAAAATTAGTAGTAGGGTTTTTCTTTCATTTGGTGGAGAACTGTCAACATCATCACCAAAATGAGTTCTACCACGGGCGAAGTACCACCGGAAATAGTCGGTAAGTTATCAGTGTGTAAAGGTGTCGCATCGCCTCGCCTGTCACCGACCTAACACGTTATTACATTATTTATACTGGGCAAGTCCGCAGAGGTTTGAAGCGATGTGCAACTTTAGGACTGCCACTGTATTCCAAATTTAGCAAAATTTGCGAATGTGAAGAAACAAAACACAATGCCAGATGTCCAGGGTCCTTTTTCCTGTTGCGCTGGTGTAGTGTGCCATTTGCTAGATCGTGCCTGGAATGATGCAGGCATTCTTGATCGTATAGCCCATGTTGATGGCCAAGGCATTGATTGGGGAAGAGTGATGTGGAAGTAAATTTACTAGGATTGTAGGAATAGATAACATTTGTACGTGTACAAGAGGGGGAAAGAAGACAGGGTGATTTGCCTCGCTTTGAAGATTGGGTACGGGTGGGGGGCTTTGTTAGCCTAAGATTTATACAGCAAATGTACCAGAGATGTACCATGTCCATAATCATACCCTTTCATGTTATCCTTTCTGATATCCATGCAGTCCAGAGGCTGTAAATTTATGTTACTGTACGAGCTGAAATTTTCGCGGTGGTTTTATTTTCGCGAATCGCCTTTGAATCGCGAAAATAACAACACGCGAAAATAACAACGCGCAAATAAGTAAGTTCAGTTAGACCCTCGCAACCGCGAAATTAACAACACGCGAAAATGTCCTCGAAGGACCAATTCGCGAAAATATCTGTACGCGAAAATTTCAGCTCGTACAGTAACAACGACATCTGAGATTATGACGATGAATCTGAACACTTATTTTTGTTGATGACACATTTTGTTTGCGATGCATCATGCCATTGACTACATCTACAGCAGGCTAGTGAGTGTTTTTATACTGACTTAACATTTCGATGCAATGCTTATCCAATCCTGATTGAAGACCTATCTGTGAGCCACGCTCGTCAATCTCCGACATAAATGGAGGGAGGAAAAGAAGAAGATGTGACATGTTGGTGTTTTTTTTTTTCTTTTTTTTCAGAGCCAAATTAATATGGACAAGAGCTATTAAAGCTTCGGACATACACTGTCACTGTGATACCTTACGTGCAAACAAATGCATACTAATATGTGAGACAAAGTAGACTGACAAAAATGCCCAAAAAGATTGATTATGCTTTCTATTAAAATGAGGATAGAATAGGCGTACTCAATAAGTGTCAATATAAGTTAGGAATATAATGTTGGATAAATTTATGGTGAGATAGACCATTCTTTGCTTTCTTTGTAGTTTGAGCTGCTGATGATACAAAATGAAATCTTTCCTAAAATACACATGGGGGGGGGGGGAACTACACTGTAGGGCCTAGACCTAACGTTACAGCTTTATCAGTTCAAAAAACAGCAGGTAAATAATACGGTCAACTTTATCCCCAATGAATTCAATTGTTGGTGTATCCTGTAACAATTTGCAGGAAGTACAGGGACAGAATATCACTAGTCGACAAAAAAGAAAGCTCCATCTGGCCTCTAAAGGAAGGGCTCTGTAATTGTCATAGCTTTGCGAACTAATCAATTCCTGATAGAAGGGAAGAGATTGCATACGTTTTCATTTAAAATAAAAAGAAACACAACAACACAATGTTCCGTTGCTAATATTTCGGGTATAGAATGCACTATTTTTAGATGATTTAAAAGCAGTTCTACAATGCTGAAGGTCATTGTGGACATGTACTGTTATTGTACAGTCAAACCTGTCTGTAGCGGCCACCCAAGGAAGATGAAAAAGTGGCCGTTGTAGACAGGTGGCCGCTATATATAGACAGGGTCGTTAACATAAATTGTCTCTTGGGGGGGGGGGGGAATTGTGTTTAGTGGTCCCATACAATTGTATAATGGCAGGTGGTCTCTAAATATATTGTCAGTGGGCGCTATAAAGCTTTGACTGTATTACAGACATTGTACATTAATGATTTTACTTGTATGGGGCCAAACTTGCCGTCATTTTCAAATCATTGCATACAGAATTTGTCTACGTATATCACATAGTGAAGACTATCACATAGTGAAATTCCTTGGTGAAATTGATTGTAGGGTTTCTAAATTGTACTAAACGAAATATGTTAAAAGAGTGTTATGCTAGCTCTGCAGGGTAGATCAAATTAAGAATCCAGACACTACAATTTGTGAAGCGTTATTTCAATTTATAAGTTGTTTCATAGTACTTTACATCAATATACAACAAAAGAAAATGACATTTTATTGTTGATTAAACTTCAGAACAAACAGTAGAGTTTTGAGATGTTTCTTGAAAACCTCAGAGAAGGGGACAGATGAATTTATTAAATCTTGGAACAAGAACAAAGACGGGGACACGTAGACTTTAATATGTGGAAGGATGAGAGAGTTAATGGGAATCTGGAGCATTATTTTGGATTACATTTCCTCAGAAAGCAACTGTCAGGATGTATTGCTTGACTGGGAGCCAATGCAATTCTCTTTTTTCTTTCTTTCTTTTTTTTTTGTGGCAAAGCAAACATTTAAATTCATGAAATTCTCCGTCGAGATGTTTTCATTGCAAACATTGTACATTGTACAGCTTTGTACATCCATGGGCCTTGAAGAGCAACACTGACGTGTTATACACTGTCCACATTCTTCTTCTTCTTCCGATTAAGTCTGTCTCCTTCAATAGACTGAATATTCTTGCAGACTGTGCTATTTACATTATAGTACAATTTATTTACGGATATTTACAAGCACTATATAAAATTTGACGAAAATAACTAGCCACTGTGATCAACCATTAGACAGTTTCGAAATAATCCCACAGATGGCGCTGAAACAATTTCAGACGACAGGGAATTCCAGTTCCTTACATAAGTCACAAAATACTGAGAATGCATGCATGTCAATGTTTAACCAGTTGAAGACAAGTCCCCAGTATACTCGGGCAGGTGTCTATAGGGAATGCGTGTTGTAGCAAAATCGGCCCATCCTCAACGGGTTAAATCGCTTGGGTTAGTCAGCTGGCAGTCATCAATTGGATTTAAAGGGACTCTACAGTAATGGGTGAGGTGAGGATTCAGGTTTATGATATTTTTGGTGAGATAATGAGAAACCTCTTATGAAATATGAAAGAGCATGTAATTTCAAGAAGGATTCAACAGTTACTTGATAAAAATTGGCCTTGAAATGGCCGAGGTATCCAAAAAGCGATCCTAATAAAATTGACAGGCCATGACTTTCATTAGGATCTCTTTGTTTTTCATTGTTTCTAGATATCTCAGTCATTTCAAACCTGATTTTCATCAAGTAAACTTTTGATTCCCCTTAGTATGCTCTCCAGTTCATATTATCTGGTTTCTAAAATATCTCGTAAAACATTAGGTTGTTATCATGTGATAGTAGACTGTAATCATTCCGTCATTGGGAGAACAGATGGGAATGGTTGTACCCATGGCAGAACGTTTTTGCGTAAAACAAACGGCAAACTGTGGAAAGCAGGTTGTGCTATATAAAATACAAGAGGATGCAGTTTATAGGTTGTACACACTACATGCATGGGTTGTTGTTGATGCTGCAAAAATGGCTACTAACATAAAAAATAAAAAAAAAAATCAAGTGAGAGGTTTTGTATGCATTAAATTACCGTTCTCTCACTGAAGTACTTTGACCAACCTGTCCTGGGAATTTATGTAATGTTCTAACCTCAGGGTTTGAATGGGTTTGAATGTATACTATTTTGTGAATGTTATGCAAGGTAAGATCCCGTTTACAGTGCGGGGCCGGGCTCGGCCGCGGCTCGGCCGCGGCCGAGCCCGGCCTCAATTGCGCGGCCGAGCCTCGCAATTTTGTCCGTTTACACTGCTGGGCTCTGCCGCGCTTTTGATTCAAACCTTTCAATATCTTGTCGTAGTGGCTCTCTGCTTGTAAACAAACGCAATTTCGTATTGTCTGGTTTTCAGACCCTTTGCCAACTGAATTCCGTGCCGACAGAGTCGCCGTACGGGCAAAGGCCTTTGCCGAAGGAAAACATCCTTTGCAGGACAAAACCACCTTAAACTATGCTAGTTTTCGACGTTGAGGGGGTTAATATCCTGATTAGCGAAATATACAAGCAGAGGGTTTGGAAGCCAGACTAAAAGTGGCCGCGCAATTGGCCGCGCATTTGGCCCAGTTTGCGTTTACACCAAGAAAAGCCCGGGCTCGGCCGCGGCTCGGCCGCGGCCGAGACAACCTCCAGAGCGAGGCCAAATGCGAGGCAAATTTTGGCCTCGCATTTGGCCTTTTGCGCGTTTACACTGAAGCGGGGCTGGGCAAGGCCGCGGCCGAGCCGCGGCCGAGCCTCGCACTGTAAACGGGGTCTATGTCCCTCACCTTCAACATGGAACTTAAAACTTCCCTTTGAAGTGGCATTTCAAACTGCCCAGACATAACGAGGATCATGCTCGATCTCTCTGTACATGTTCCCTCGTAGAGATCACGTACACCACTCATCTTCGACACAATGATATGACCACACTTCTTTGTCGTACTGAAAGTGCGCTGGAAAACACTGAAGTTGTAAATTACCCCAGTTTCCCAAGTCATTAGTTTTAATGGTTGCAGACTATTTATCAAACAAGGATTGCGGACTTTGTTTTCTTGTGTTTATGTGTGTGTCTGCAATGTCTGAGGGGATGAATTTATCAGTTAATGTGTATCTTTGAATATACAAATGATGTAATTTATTATAATAATGATAAACATGGCCAGGGTGCTACAACTACTTGACTGCTCATTCGGGGCTTGTAAATCTTACTGTCGGGCAGGTTAGATGAAAGGGCACTTCATTCATTCATTCACATGGGGCCCTCGTCCCATAACCCATGAAAACAAGCTGGAGAAATATTCTTTGTAGTAGCCTGGATGCATTGAATACTAGTTTACTGTAGGTTAAATTGTGTACAAGCAGTGTCTCTGAATTGTAAGATTTTTTTGGAGAGAGGAATATTATCGTGAATAAAACTTGTTCTTTTGACCATTTCAATCATTTTCATGATACATCTTCGACACAGAATAAAAAAAAAATTGCATGTGTAGGGTTTGGTATGAATGGAAAAGATCAGCTAAATTGCAAAAGTTGAAGTGAAAGTATTGAATGTATGAGTTCATGAATTCATGTAGCATGAATTGTATATCTTCCAGTGAAATCCCCATTATAAGGGACACACACAAAAAGACAGATTATATACGAATCTTCAGCAATTCATCATACTGAATATATGACAGACTTTTTTTTATTTATTAGTGTTTAATAAAGCAACATGGTTAATGTACATTCTACATGTACAATGTACATTGTAGGTGCAATGTCAATATTCACTTTTTGACTAGCTGAATTTAATAGCTGATCTGCTTCGTAGATTTTATTGATTTCATTCTGTGGGGGGAATTTTTCACTTCATTTTAGGTTTAATTTTCCATTTCAACAAAGAATGTAAGTGTACCAAACATTTGCCAAAATAAAAGCACATATATTAAATCAAAACATTAACAATAAGTTGTAAAGCCAACATGCATTGTATGTTTTCTTAATAATGTTGAAAAATTGAGGGGAGCTACAAAACCAGATCTTGTAATACACTGTATTCATTCCTCTCAATGGCTCAAAACCAGTATATTGATAAGGTACAAAAGTAAAAATGTTGCCTGTATACAGACAAACGTTGTATGTTATTGTTATAATACAGGCATTATGAAAAGTAACAACAATATTATCGGACATCGATGACAAACAAAATCCTGACAGAGCCCAAAGGTTGCCTTTATGCAGCAAAGGAATGGGGGTAGGGTAGGAAGAAGTCATGAGTTGAGTTTCACTTTAAAAAGTTGATGTTCATGCCAAAACTTTTTTCCCTCTTTGTCTTAGTGATAAACTTTCAAATTTGTTTATCCTCTTTCATTAGTTTTGAATTTGTTTTTCCTCTTTCATTAGTTTGGCAATCACAACTTCCCCTTCAAAATGTCACCAGCGCTCTTAAAGTCATTACAGCCCCACCGAGATTGACTTAATGAGGAGGATAAGTGTCTGCCTCCTGAATGGTTGTACAGTATACAGTGTACGATGCCCGTAGAAACTGGCTATCTTTTTTGAATGGGAAGAGGTGGTCTACACGATATTTTCATACGGCAGGGCAAACCACACTCCATGATTGAGTGCAGGTTCAATTCACTTTCAGTAAAGTCTATTTATTTGCTGAGAGATGTAAAGCAGAATGATGCAGAGCTCATCACAACTTAAATAAATTTGGCTTTCCCCCAAATACTGTACATACATGTAAGTTGTCCTTGAAGTGCTGTACAAGCAGAGAGTTCGATAGCCCTAAAACAACGACAACACCATAACCTAGCTAAAAACACACAGCACTGGATCATTTCCAACTGGATAATGCATGCAGTGAATCTTCAAAAACATTCCATCATCATGCTGTGATTGATGAGGCTACCTACACGTCAACAAAAATGAAAGTTGATTTACCATTACTGTTTTATATCACATGTACAGTGTACATCGTACGTATTGGAATATGATCCAGAGGCAATTCTCGGCTCAATCAAATGTGTGAGCAAAGGTCTCGTACATTGTACATTGTACCTTCAGAGATACAGACTCTGAACAACTTGCACACGCAACATTGAGTGTCAGTTTTATGGAACATGCATTTGCAATGTGTACCGGTACTTATGTCAATGTACAATGTAAAGTGGATATTCTGCAACGAGGATGCAAAGTGTACGTTGTTGATTGATATGATTCATCAATATCGAAGATGGGTGCCGCTGCCATTCGCTGTGTTATTGACAGCAGTATTGGTGGTTCAAATTCTGAGATTTGTATATTACTTGTGTGTGCTTGATTGCTTTTTGCTTGTTTAGGGGATCAGTGTCAATGCAACATGGGGATCATTCACCTATTACAATGTATGGGGATCATGCCTGAATGCCCATTTCGTTATTAAAGTTGGAGAGGTGTTTGTTGTAATGCCCAGGAGAGTGATATGAAAATATGACTGCCAATATCTAAACCTTGGTGTGAATTGTTTGCACATTTGTTTTCTAAAATATGTTTGTAAAATATTTGAAACTGTATGTGGGTTACAATTTTAGATTCCACTTGTCTTTGATTTAAAAAAACAAAACAACAACTACATTTTTTTAATATGTCTAGAGCAGAGATAAGGAAATCATTTCCTTTGCTAAGTATGTGAAATAAGTGACATTTGACGGACAGGAAATTTTATTACTCAGATGACCTTTTACGTACAAGTTCACTTTCTATCAGCAATTTTAGATCAACTCTTTATATAATATGCAATGATACATTCATGAATGCCTGTTTGCCTGAACTAATTCAATTTTTTTGTGGCCTCACTTTTGATGCCCTCATTAGATAACATGTCACCTTTTGTATAACATACACTGAAGGTCTCCAATGAAATATTGCTACATTGTAGGTTTGCCTTCTTATTAAAGAAAAATTGAGGTATCATAATCTGATATCATAATGTCAACCCTTTGGACTATCAGGACCGTGTATCCCTAAAAAGGGTTTGACATTAGTGATGGCCCGGTGGCCCAGGGCCATTTAAGATTGATGTCAGGCCACCAAATTTTCAAAAAGACCATCTCTTTGTGGTCCAATGTGGCACTTGACATTCAGAATTAATGGCTATGTTTCTGTTTATTTCAAGCCAAACATTACTTTTTTGGGTCACTAAAATTTCTGATTTATAAGATATTAGTGGTCCAAACAGGCCACCAGAGAAAAAAGTTAGTGTCGAGCCCTGCTACACAGGTACATTTGTATTTGCTCCAAACGAAGAGCAAGAATACATATAGCATCAGTCTTTCCTGAATTGTTTATGAAACAGTAATGGTTAACTTCTGTGTACTCTGTAAACATAGGCCCCTACTGTATATATGGCAGGTCATGAAATTACCAAATGATTTACAAGTCAGTTGATATCAGTGAAAAAAGAAAACACAGCACACCAGTTGGGTATTTCTAGTGATACATCTGCAGAGATTGTAGTTTTAATTGTCAACACAATACGCATACCGGTACGTTATTACTGTAGTACAATGTACATGTAGTCGGCAACACTGGTACTTTCATACCTGTCATTATGGTCTTTGAGAACAAATTTTGTAATGACTTGCACAGTTGTCTTCATGTCGCAGTATTGATATGCTTGGGGAATATACTGTATGTGCCAAATACAGTATTACTTTCAGGGTCATATCATGTACTCTTATGTTTCGACAGCTGAAGAAAAAAAAGGAAGTGTCTGACTTGGCTCAAAGTCAAACCATTTGAATGATTTTGTTTTGCTCTCTGCAATCAGAGCTGGCAATGGCATTTCCCTTGGAAGGATTGAGGTGTTTTATTTGATTTTGTTTTATTTTATTTTATTCTCTGTATGGCATCATTTACAATTCTTTTTTTAGCAACATAATCAAACATAAAATAAATATACTCATTATAGCTAATTTCTACAATTTCAACAATTTTCATTATAGTTACACACATCTGTGACGTAATTATAGTCCTTGTGTTATGAATTACCATATATACGGAACGGTCGCCAGTGTTCTTTGGTGCACTAATTCCCAAAGACGTCAACTTGTATTCCATTTTGAAGCATGTATACAGCTAAGAGGGCTTAAAGGTGCATAGTCCCGGTAGTGTAGAGGGCGCTGTTGATGATACTGCCGATCACCGTTAGCGTTGATACGAAGATTGCC
The DNA here is from genome assembly GCF_964275005.1 of Diadema setosum. Classification (NCBI taxonomy): domain Eukaryota; kingdom Metazoa; phylum Echinodermata; class Echinoidea; order Diadematoida; family Diadematidae; genus Diadema; species Diadema setosum. Next base: position 34,651,131 of record NC_092693.1, on the reverse strand, counting down.
GAAGTTGAGCGGTCATCAAGAGTAAAGCGCGTAGGTGTTGCTATTAAGTAACGTTGCCTTTGTTGTCTTCTCTGTGCATCACGCAGTCTGTAGTAATGCCAGGGTGCGTGCATATGTGTTTCTTATTATGACATCACAAGTGAAGTTTGCTAAAGCTGTCATCCACTCAGCTGAATCATGAGCCGAACTGTAATCGGACCACTGGCTACAGTGGATCGGACTTCTTCGGACTCAGGGAAGTGGGCCACAGCGGAAACGCTAAAGAGGAGTCGATAGCGTAGGTCTCTATAAGAAACTTGCGCCGTGGGCCCGCATACGCATTTGACTAAACCACCGGGACCATGTACCTTTAATACCAGTTCTGTGATATAATGCAGTTGTAAGAGGAGAGTGTAAAAACCTGCACAATATACAATGTACCCGTGTGTATAATTTGTAAATTGAATCCTGTAATTAAACATGACCAAGGCCCAGGTGTGGGCAGTAGAGATAGCTCAATCAGAGAATTTACGAGGGACAGGTTTGAATGTGAAAGGTCATCCTCGAAGATCTGCAATCCATCACTGCTTTCTGCAGGTATTCTTGAGGGGTTCTGTTCGGTAGATGAGGTGTCAACTTCGCGAGGCAGCACAAATTCATATGGACATTCATGCCGTAGCTGAAGTGTTTAGTGTTATTAGTCACTAATTTGTGAAACCCCAGAGGTAATGCCAGAAACATCCCCCAACTGACTTCGCAAACTAGGATATTAGCGATGTTTCATGTTGTGGTTGGGATGTGGTGCATTAGTTTGAGGAAACAAAACCAGGTTTAATAACACCATGTCATGAATGCACTTGAAGATTTGTGGTTGTTTTTTTGGCATGAATATTATAAGGCTGAAATGATAGGCCGCAAGATTTGTTGTTGTTTTTTGTATAATTATCATATATCATATTCAGCTATAGATACAGTACTTCCACTAAGCATTGCCATATTTCCTGTGATGCACATATTGTTTTCTGTGTGAAAAGCAGGGCTCCCACAACCAATATCAGTGCTTGAAATGACCTTGATCCCAGAATTCATTGCAGAGGCATTGTAGCTGATGGTTTTAATAGCGTCTGTTTATCACTCATGTACATTGTACATGTAGTATGTTTACATTTTCCAAATATTCAGGTACACACGTGTGCATGTATGTACTTGGAAAGTCTTGAAGATGGTTTTGTTATGATAATTACCCTCAGTGATGTCATGTTTTGTTTTGTTTTTGTCGACAAAAGAAGTTTGTCTTTCCTCTTTCTTTGATCCTCGATGTGCAAGTAATTTTCCAGGGGTTTCTGTACAGCATTAGAGGAAGAAGTGCTACAGTGTCATTTAGAAATAATAAATCCAAGTTCGATCAGATAAGATAATCAGTCAAGGAGCTCATGTGCTTGCTCTAATTCTTGCCCACATCACTACCCCTTCTCACTCTGCCCCATTTTAAGTGTGAAAAAAAAAAAAAGAGAGGGAGAAGAAAAAAGCAAAGCATTGATCAATGTCCATGTTTCATGTGTTACACGTACCTGCAAACATCAGGCAAACTTTCTGTTCAGTTGGTTTACAGAATACCAATGTGTACTGTAAGTCAGTTCTGTGGTCTGGTCTACTGAAAGTCAAATTTATGCCCTTCAACTTCATGACTCATTGATTCATTTAATAGAAATAGGAAACTCACTGTAATTTATAATAGATACTTTCATATCAAACTAAAAGCATAAATTTCTTCAATAACAAATTTGTAGTACTTGTGTGATATCATCTGGCTGTACAATTGTACATTTGAAACTTTTGAGGGTTGGGAGAATCATATGCACATTTGTATAATTGCTGCTCTATGGAAATTCATATTGCTGTTTTAACTATTATTATTTGCAAGCAAAATTAAATCTTCGTGGATTAAACACTGAGCACTTGATCACGACTCGTGTGGTGTCTAGTCATCATCTTACAATGTTGCTAATAAACTCTGACAGTAATTTAGAACTCGGGGGGGGGGGGGGGTGAGGGGAGGGGATACTGGATCAATTGTCCTAAGTTGAGAAGCCATTTCAGGTCAAAGGAAAGAGGAAGTGGTGGATTAGTGGGATTAGATTAAAGCTGGAGTTGTGGCTGACATTGCACTTTTAACAAGTTTGTTAATGAAGGTGATGAGGCAATTGTGAGGCAGTTGGCAAGGTCTGTGATGTCTTAAAGATGGGTTTGAAATAAAACGTACACTTTAAAGGCATTATTTACCATTTGCAGATGAAACAGCTTTAGTGCATGGTTCTAAAATGTGAGTTAGGGATAGAAACAATTTACATTTAATCAGTTGTAAGTATTATTAGATATACATATACGTGAACAATAAATTAAATTGTTTCTAGAATAAACCGTCTACAGTTACGGTTTATTGACAAAAATAGTGATATATTTTTATATGTTAGGCTGTATTGTGATTTTTTTGTAATGTGGTAGGATGTTTTGTGATAACTTGAACATTTTTGAAATCACTGCTCCCAATAGTAAACAGTACCTTTAAGTACAGTATCACAGGGGGAAAAATTACCCTCTTTAAAAAAAAAAGACAAAATACCACAATATTTAAGTGAGTTTACAATAAGCAATAACCAGTGAAAATTGTTTTCGCTGCAATTATGATGAAAGAGCACATTTACTAAATACATCTAAGTATTTAAAAACAAACAAACAAACAAATGAGTACCAGGGTACCCTAAAGTATGAACTTGTAAGGTACACCCCTGCACATAAGTTTACAATGGGATTTCACTCACCGAGGACATTTTTGTTTAAATATTGAAATGAAAGTGTTGGTGAATATTCAATCAAAACTGAAAGAGGCAGAGAAACAACAAGAACAAAATCATTTGAAGTGATACCTAATATATAAACATCAATTCACAATGTACAATGTACACATAATATACACTGCCATTCGAACCTCTCTCTTGTAGTCATGTGATTATGACATTACTTGCTCTGAAAATATCATGTATTGTGTATACAGATAGTCAACTGCATGATCTGTATGGATTATTTTTTTTTTAAACTGTGAAGTTATTAAATGCACGTCAATTCACAAAGTTGTTGAATCAGCCCTATGTGGCAAGTCTGGGCGGTAAAATTAGAACTCAGGACTGCAGTCGTACAACTGCTGAAATTTGATAGTGTACCATTTAATCTCCTGTTAATTGCGCATGCCAGGATGTCACAGTAACTGCTGTGTGAAAGGATATCGCTTATCGTTTTTCAGGTCGCCATGGGAACGGTGAATGAAGCAGTGATATGTCAGGGTTACTTATAACATGAAGCAACACTTGCCTAATTTGTGTGCGTGTGTCTTTTACATGTATTTTTGTTTTACTGGTTGTTGAATGCTTAAGGCGTGTATTTAAAACAGTTGCATAAATGCTGTTTAAGTCTTTGGATGTGTGAATGACGTGAATGAAAGCATGTACCCAGTGGCGGATCCAGACGGGGGCACACCGGGCATGTGCCCCCTCTTTATTTTATGTTGAAACAAAAGAAATAAAAAGAATGAGGGGGCGTGTGCGCCCTCTTTAATTTTGTAAAAGCACCTCCCTGGATCCGCCCCAGTGTACCTCACCATATATGTGACTTTTTTTTTTTCCTTTTGTGTGTGTGTTTATGCTGGAAATGTTACTTACCCAGTTTAGAAACTGAAAGAAAAATGTTGAGTCAATTCATACAAGAGTAAATACAAGGCCACAATTTTTTTTTGTATATTTTCTCTAGGCTGTTCTAGATATTCAATGTAGATAATGATTTTCTTGTTTGCATAAATCATTTGATTGTTTATACTTTCTGGAACCTGCATTCTTGTAAATCACTATCTTTTTCCTTCCTAACCCAGCTAGCACAAATGTAAAGGATATCCTTTCATAGATGGCACAGGCTCAGTGAAAATAAATCCAAACGGAGAACAGTTAAAAGTTTAGACTGATGCAGCTGCCATTTATATTAGCTGCACTTGTAAGCAGTGATGTCTTGAAGGGACTGGTATGTAATTTGTAAAAGGGAAAACTTTCTTATGATTATGGTACACGCTCCTTGCACTGATTGAATTTCAATTACCTTTTTCTTTTTTGTTTGTGTGTGTTCACATAATTTCTCTGTTTGTCTGTCTGTCTGTCTCTCTCTCTGTCTTATTATTATCAGTATTGTTATTATTATTATTATTATTATCAATATTCATTTTTGTTACTTTCATTTGCACTCCTGTTGTATGATACCTCATATTTGAGAATAGAACATGAATGAGGTGCAGTGTTTGTAAGTTCTAAAGATATTGAAGGTCCTATTTACCTTTGGGAGCAGTGATTTATAGAATGTTCAAGATATCACTTTTGATGCATACATGTATGTGTAGGTCACTTGTGTCACAAAACATCCTTCCATATATGCATGGTAAAATTTTTGCAATAAAGCCCAAACTATAAGGAGATATTACTATATTTCTCATTAAACCGTAACTGTAGACAGTTTAGTCTGGAAACAGAATTTATTATAACTATTGTTCACATTTTGTGTATTTAAAAATACTTAGCATTGATTATACTTGTTCAGTTTTTTACATTGCATGGTTGTTTCTATCCCTAACTCACATTAAAAACTAATTTGGAAGCAGTAGTGCTGGGTTTTTGTTTCATCTGCAGATGGCAAATTATACCTTTGAATTGCTCAAACTCTGTAGGCTCCACAACTCTGTCCACCAGAGAAGTGGACCAGCAACAAGACAAATCGGTTCTCAGTGCATCGTGAAATAAACTTTCAACGCATTCTACACTATGGGAGAATGGAAACTGCACTGTCATAATGTACACCATGCATTGCGGTTTCAGGTTCCAAATGATAATTGATAGCATAGTGTGAAAGCCTTCAGGAAGTCCATAATGACAGGTCCAATGCCAAATTGCATCATTAAGATGATTTTATCCTCGCAGAGCCGTCACATTATCCCCTTACACAGGTTTATCTTCACACTGACATCTTCAAGTTGGAACCAAAGCTGTCCACCCCACTGATATGCATAGATGGGACTATGCTCAAAATAACCATTTGTATATAAAATCTTTTTTTTTCCCCCGTAAGCTCAAGACATATTAAAACCAATGCCCACCACATACAAGAATCATTTGACGTGGTACATTTAGCATCAATAAACTTGCATTTACACGTAAGGCTATAAAAGTGAACATAGTAGTTCCAAATGTCTGAAGGCCTATGCAACACTATCTTGAGAGTACACACAGCATTTAGGGCAGCTATCAAATTTGGTAATTCATTTGTTCACATAGATGCAAAGTTACTTCCATTGTTATGGATTAATTTCATACCTTTCATGTGGTCCCAAACCTAGTCAAATATCAATCAAGGCTGCTTGATTGATTGATGATTCTATTTTGACTATAATGCACAGAAAAGGTAATGATTGCCTGTTCACATGAAGTATACAAAGTAAGAATACACTATTTAAACTCCCATGCTGTAATTCAAAGCAATTCATTCATCTATTTACTCATTGTTTGGTTAAATTCATCTTTTTTATTTTTTTTGGGGGGGTACAACTGCTAGTGGTTCCATTGAATGAAAGAAAATAGATGATGTCTGTAAGGTAGACTACCACATTTCATCATTCAAACCATCATGATGTATGCTGCACCTTAAAAACTAGAATGTCAACTTAAAATGTAAATACATAGTATAGGGCCTATGTTTTTACCCATCAATTGATCAAGTTTTGAAAGCTTTTTTTGCTTACAAGGTAAGATGGAGATGAATAGAGCAATGTGAAATATCCCAGGTAATAATGACAGTGGGAAACAATTAAGAATCTTTTTTAAATGACATTTTTGTACATTCTGTTGACCTCTATTGATTTAATCTTGAGTTAATGCCCTTGCCCCCTGCATGATGGTATGGTGACTTCATTTTGGGGAAAGTCTTGGGCCTGAAAAGGCCATCAAACTTCATCTCTTAAATGAGGCTTACCTCTTTATTGACGTGAGATATGTATATATATAGAAACCTGCATGCCATATATGTACGTAAGTATCTGATATTAGTGATGTGGAAGCAGAGTAGCGTATACAGGCAATAACATGGGGGACTTGGCCCTAATGATATTGACAGGTGTTGGGAAGGCTGAGCACGCATTGGTTTAATTGCAGTTAGCATCTTGGAAACCTTCATTGCATGTCTTGGTGCTTTCTGGAAAAAAAATGGAAGAAATTTATGCATATGATGTTTGGGTACAGTGCATGGATTCGTAGAGAGAATTTGATCTGCAAACGTGTTGTCTTGAAAAATGAGTGTATTTCAATACCGTAGACACACTCGTATTCTGCAGTTCCTGATCTCTTGAAATGTGACATTTGAACTCTAATATGCAGTGAATGCATTCACAATTCAGCAAATATTAGAAATTAATTGAGGAGAAAAAGGGAAATGGTTGAAAGAATCATTGAGCGCAACCTGCTTGTGCTTCCTTTGTTTCTTTGTACATGTGTATACATTAGGTCTTTGTTTTGTCTAGTTGTGATATGTTGCAGTGGAAATCCTTCTTTTTAGCGCTGATCATAAACTTGAGCCTTTACAAGGTACAGAAGAGCAAAGTGATGTGTGATGTGATATTTACACACTATACAAAGAAATGTGCAGTTGATTAACATTGATAATTTGATACACACAAAATAGCACACAAAGACGCCTGCAACTATTAGTAACATACATTGTATCTCAGAATCACTTTTTTTGTGTGTGTGTCTTTATTGTAGTAATTTCTGGTAGGGAGGAATATTCATGACATAGTAGTATTTTCATGAATGTCATGAACTACATGTACAGTTTGCACTGTAAAGTAAGTTTGTACTGTATAGTAAATTGCAAAGAAATGGCTTGAAAGGAAGTTAGCTAGCAAACTTATTATCATGTTATAGATATCTAAGACATGAAAAACAATTTTAGTGTTCATGATTTGTATTTCGAGATACCTGTTTATTTTTTAATATGGGGTGGGGCAGGAGGTACACTACGTGCAGTATTTTTTTTTTTCACGTTTAATGTAAAAAAACACCTTGTTGTACATATAACGTATGTATGCATGGTTGGGTAGCTGGTATTTGTTTGTTTTTGTTGTTTTTGTAGCACAATGACATTGTAAGAATTTGTCAACTGTGTATGAATTAGTGCACGGGTATCAGTTTTTGAATAAAAAGAAATAATAAAAACATAAATCCGTGATCTCAGTTGTTCAGCATAAAACACACATTTCTAGATGTTTTATAAAATCATTATGCCCCATGCATGTAGACAGTCGGGCTGCTTGCCATTGTACACTGCATGAGCAAAGAGAGAAGTGCAGTGTATCACACATAATTGTTTTGTGAGTGGAACTTTGAACCATCCATCCACTTTTGGGAGAAACAGTCGATAAGATCGTCGGTTTGTAAATCTATTCTGACGTCCAAAGGGTATTTCCCCTTTTACTGGTCTGCCATCACTGCTGGGCAAACACATACAGTGTATTCAGCCAAGGGGTAAAAAAGGAAACAAAACAAAAAGCCATTTGTACAAGAAACCTGAGTGTACACACAGACAATAAGCTATTAGGGCAGGCTAGAATGTAAAATGTTGAGTTTGGGGGAAAAGAATGGTGTGTGTGTAGGCACTTTTTGTAATAAAAGTTTCAGCTTTTGCAGTGTGACAAGGAGATTTTCTTTAAGATAATCAAAAGTTAAATCAGAGAGTTTCATATTTTTTTTTTTCAATTGAAGGAATAAAATCACATCATACAAATGGCTTACTTGGAAATAACAAGACTTTTAGTTGGATTTTTTAAACATTACTCATTTGTTTTGATCATTCTTTAACCCTGCAAACTAATAATGGAATGGGCATGAGATAGAATTTCCTGATATTTAGATAGTGTCTGGATATTATGTTGTACATGTAGGATGGTTTACCTTGACCCTATACCATGACCCTCACAAACAATTAGAAAAGCCATAGACTCTGTGGTTGTTCTTGCTACCCACACACAGTCCAGAATTAATGATGAAAAGCAGAAATTATCAATAAACTATGCAATAATAAACTCTACAGCAATTTACATAATGTACTGGAACATTTCCAATGTGGGCAGCAATGAGGCATGCTGGGCTATGCACATAGTATCTGAACTTAGATTTTGTGCATGTGTCAAGCTGAATTAGAAATTTGTGGACACAAGTTTGAATGTTGAGTAGAATAAGGTAGTGCTATATTTGCTTTTACTCAAGGGATCATATAGTTTTGGTTGAGACCTAATTTCAGGTTTCTAACATTTTTTGGGTGAGATAATGAGAAACCTCTTATGAAATATTAAAGAGCTAATTCCATGAGGAATTCAACGTTTATTTGATGAAAATTGGTTTTGAAATGGCTGAGATATCCAAAACAGAGCGATTCTAATAAAGTGTGGGACCCACCTTTTATTATGATCGTTTTGTTTTACTTTGTTTTTGGATGTTTCAGTCTTCCAAACCTGATTTTCATCAAATAAACTTTGAATTCCTCATAAAATGGTGTGCTCTGTCCTATTTCAGTGTTTTCTTGGTATCTTGCAAAAAGATAAAAGCCCAATTTTCATCTCCACCAATACTGTACCATCCCTTTAATATTTCACTGCTCTGTGTACATTCTGTGAGATTTTACTGTGGCCAGCATTAAGTTTGGTGCAACTGTAAAACTTTGGTGTATAGGCCTGCTTCTATTGTGCTTCACTGAAGCATGACAGCAAAGAAGGTTTGAATCACAAACAGGTTTTCTTTAAAGTTCAGCCAGTCTTTGAAACAACAACAACAAACAACCCCCCCCCCCCCAAAAAAAAAGAAAAAAAAAAAAAAAAGAGAAAGAAATAAAACACACAAACCACCAAAGTCTCAAGGCATGTTCATGGATATAGCTAGAATGTCAACGCAATTGGTTGGTGCCCATGAAAGCATTGTTTATTCACCAAAATAGTGTCCAGTTTACTATCCTGGCATTATTATCAGGTTGTCCCATTGGGTGTAGTGCAATGTAATGTGGTGTAGCAGTCCTCCACAATCTCAGGCTATCGCCATTGCTCTGTCAACAAGGAAGTTCCCCTGCCAAATAGAGATTTAAGCTGATTGGATTGAACAAAGTTAATGATTTGTTACACCCTTCCCAAGTTCCTTCAATTAATATCAAGGTACATATTATATGCTGGCACATTGTACAAACTTTATGTATAATGTTAATTGCTTGTTACAGCAGGTGTACAGTATTGTATACCTTAAACCATATTAATAGTTTTGGTTGAGACCTAATTTCAGGTTTCTGACATTTTTTGGTGAGATAATGAGAAACCTCTTACGAAATATGACAGGGCATGTAATTCCAGGAGGAATTCAATGTTTATTTGATGAAAATTGGTTTTGAAATGGCCTAGATATCCAAAACAGAGCAATTCTAATAAGTGTGGGACCCACACTTTTTTACGATCCCTTTGTTTTACTTTGTTTTTGTATGTTTTAGTCATGCCAAACCCCATTTTCATCAAATAAACTTTGAATTCCTCTTAAAATGGTATGCTCTGTACTATTTCATATTAAAATGTTTTCTTGGTATCTCACAAAAAGTTAAAAGCCCAATTCTCATCTCCACCAATACTGTATCATCCCTTTAAAGAGGCTTCAGATTTTGAAAATGTTTAGGTGGTTTTCCTGGTTTTGGGAGGTTTTTCTTGTATTTTTTCCCCCTTTGGTTGACATATTTTTGTATTTATTGCTTTTTTTTGTGGGGGGGGGGGGGAGGTGGATGATAAGTATAAAGGGGTGTTCATGTATACAGCTGTACTGTGTGTGTGTGTTTGTGTATCACTAGAAGTCTATAAAACACAATGAAATTCTTGACTAAGCTGAAATGCTTTAAATGTGAAACTTCACGATAGATTATTATTATTCTTATTATAATTATCAAACAGAAATCAATGAGGTTAACTCTCTGCCAAGAAAAGAAAAATCAGTGTGTTTTTTTAAGACATGAACACAATCCTTTCAGAAACTGCTACACTCCCACTCTTATTACAGTTTCAGTTCGTTTTCATCATCGTTATTGTCGGAAAGCACCCAGTCTAAAACAACTACAGAAGTGCACGGGATAGACCTACAAACAATTTCTAGCCGTCAAATTTACAGCGCACCACGTGCCGGAAAATTTTATGAGACAGGCAATGCCTGCGCTTGTGTGTGACAGAGAGTAGTTTCAGTGTCTTCACAGCTTCAAAGTGTGTGTGACATTGTTTATATATAAATATGCACTATAGACAACCGCCACTGTTGCTTGGGCTATCATTAATAGTGATGAATTAGTGATGATTGTAGTACTGGTGCTAATACAAGTAATGATAATGGTTATGGTAATGATGACAAATGATAATGATGATACCCGTTATAACTGTGATCCCAAGTATACTCGGGCAGGGGTCTGTGGGAAATGTGCATTGTAGCAAAATCAGTCCGTCCTCAACGAGTTAAGTGATAATGATCAATGATTATCAAATTATCTTGTCAACAAGTTGCATAAAACCCCATTTCTATCAGGGGTGTGGTGCAGTGCCTCCTCATAATGTATTTTCTTCCATTCATTGTTGGTGTATCATAACAGTGGAAGTATAAAATTCCCCTTCATTTGACCCCTTATATATTAAGGTGAACTTGTCTTTTAATGACAAGACTCCAGTGTGTCCAAGCCTCCCTGTACATTGTACAGGATACTGGAGATATCAAATAAACCCCTTTGTTTGTTTGTTGTACACGTATATTGCAAGGATTTGTCATCTAATCAAAACTCAGAACTTTTCGCATGGTATGATACGAATACTATGCTGTATACATTGTAAACATATTTTGCAAATTACACAAAGGCTTTATTAAAGCCAAGTGGGAAAAAAATATTAGTTTCTTATCCTAACTTTTTGAAAAAAACAAACAAACAGGAGGATGAGGGCTCTTTTTTTTTTCCTCAGTGCATGGTTCAATGACTGGAAACAGTGACAAAGCAATTGAAATTATGTCTTTTTCCATCATTCAAAAAAGAAAATTCTTGATGTGATAGCAAAAAAAAAAAATGATTCAGGTGGGGACAAGAAATTAATCATATTTTCTTTTTGTTTTGGTCTTTAAAGACAATTTCACAAGTTATTGAATCATGACTAAAAATCATGGTGAAGGGATTAGAATAGAAATTAAGTATTCCCATTTTTCAGGGAAACAGTTGGATTTCCCACATGTGTACCATGGACCACAATAAACAGCACATTTGTGTTATACTTGATAATAATTTGAAATCCACAAATATAAAAATACTTTGAAATATACTACTGTTTAATCAGAAACGTTTTGCAAGTTGGAGCCGGCAGCTTTTTTTTTTTTGTGGCATGAAACTTTTGCAAATTGCTACTGGCTTTCGATGCATTGTGTAGACAAATCCTTTTATGTGCATTTTTACTTTCATGAATCATGCACACAAAAATGTCTGGTTCTGCAGTATACATGAAGTAATTGCAAAGTTGCTCCTTGCAGGGAGGGTTACCTCCCTGCTCCTTGTAAAGTTTGAAGATGATTTGGGCCTTGAATTTCCTTTTCAAGTCTAGTCCACCGAGAAAGATATTTATGCCACATGATATAACTTTCATTTCCATCGAAAAATGTTGTTTGTAGTTTAGAATTTGTCCACATATATAGTTATTGCATGACCAAAGCAGGAAATGAGACACATTTATCTTTTTAGACTCTGCCAGGACAATTATTATTGCAATTTGTCATTGAGCTCTCATTTGTGTTGTTGTGGAAATAGTCAAGGTTATGGTGCCACTTGATTTCAGAATTGTGTTTAGTATCTCGTACTGCATGATTAGACTATTATAAATATAAAGTATAGTCAAACCTATCTATAGTGGCCACCCAAGGGAGAAAAGAAGGTGGCCATTATAAACAGGTGGCTGCTATAGGTAGGGTTTTTAAACATGGCTTTTCTCTCAGGGGAATTTTTTGTGGACTTATATGGCAGGTGGCCACTAAGACAGGTTTGAACTGTGGTTTATAAAGCCCATATCAATTGCTTTTGAAGGATGAAGTACTTGGGTAGTACACTGGTGAAAAACTACCGGTAGTCAAAGGAGAACAACAAATATGACAAGGGCTATGACTTTACTTTAAACATGGCATATACAGTGTACGGTCGACTTCAGTGTGGGATGGTATGATAGTCATCAAGGTCATGTGATTTGGTCATGTGACAAGACCATGTGACTTTGATGTCTTAATAGTACTACTCAGTTATTTCTATACTTGTGTTGATAGATTGATTTCTGTTTCTTTTCCCCCCACGTGAATACCTTTTTAGAGTAATTGACTTCCTCTAATGGCATGCCCAAAGAGGCTATCGCAGGGTGAAATATGAAGGTCATGATTTTTCGTGCACGTGTTTTGAGTGTCTAACATGTGCGTTAATTTGTTCTCTACTTGTGATCTGCACAGATAAGTGACTGTCATTCACATGGAGATAACCTTGTCCATGGCGAACAGGTTTATATTCATGACATGAATACAGCAGTCATATTTTTGCCAAATGTGGGCTGTGGAACATTTTTAGTGTGTGTGTGTAGGGGGAGAACATGTGAGAGGTATTATGCATTAAGGCGGACTCACACTGTGCGATTTTTACTGCGATTTACCCTTTGCGATGTCGCACGACGAGAAATCGCACAGTGTGAGAATGTCTGCGATACGACAACCGGCGATTTGGGGGCTATCGCAGCCATCGCAGCCCCATCGCAGAACTTTGAACATGTTCAAAATTCTGCGACAATCGCTTGCGACGATGATCGAAAACTTTCAGTGAAGCAAGTTGGTAGAAGAAGTACTAATCAAGATTTGGCTGGATATGCTTCCTTTATTCCACAATTGCTTACTGATCTATCTCAACATGATGACGAAGATGAGATGGGGAGGGAGTTTTACGACGACTTAGAGTGCAATCGTGAGTAATTCTACCATGAATATGGGCTTCTCGCGTCCATTGCAGCCGTTTTGTCCATACGTAGTCCCATGTATAGAGTTTGAACGAGGGCAGATTAAACAGTCTGTGGGTTGGTTAAAATTTTGTTTGCGTACCGCCGGACCGGTACTGTATGCATAGCCTTGGACTAACTTGTTAAGTGTAATACAGTAGATCTAATGTTTAAATTATACTAAGCCTAGGACCTACTGAGTACTAGTATGCTATAAACTAGACCCATATCTAGCTAGAGTGGTCTAGGCCTAAATACGTGTGTGGGCCTAGAACGAGGTGATCCGGTTCTAGGCCTAGTCTGCCCTAACTACACGCAGCCGCTGTCGCGAAGCGACAACGGTCTGGTCAGGCTAAGTCTGACCTAGATCTACATTGTACATAGGCCTATGTGTTCCAGTCGAATTTTGTAAATTAAATCGACATAGGCCTACACGTTGTATAAACTACTAGGGCTAGGCCCCTGGTCTGGACAGGCCCTAGATCTAAGTCTAGACCATAATGGCTTAGTATTGCACTGCTACTGGATCGACTGACGTGGACGTGAACACTAAACAGTAACACTAAACGTTAGGGCCTAACGTTATAGACGTGGTTTCTGTCTATTAAACGACATAACGTTGAAAAAGAGTAACCTAACCAACAGTTAGAGATCTAGTCTAGTCTGGAGGCTTCAAAATTGTGAAACATTCTTCCTGCCCTGCACACACGACCATGCTAACACACAGTTACAAAACGGTGGAGTAGGCCTACAGTTAATTCTGAGTAACCTATATGGTACCGATGGAACCGGAACAGAAACAGAAACAGATCCAGATAATTTTTTACACATTGATAGGAAAGGATATTGATAATTGAAAGTCTAGCCCATCAAGATGTAACTGATATTATTGGTGATAAGATCTCCAGAAATCTACATTCTTATTAAAGGCTTATGTGATATAGATTAACTAGTCTGTCTAGACCCTAAGCACTAACAGTTAGATCTAACAGTTTTAGTCTAGCACTAGCAGTCATAGCATGCACTAACGTTAGCACTACTCGCAGTCAGCAGGCTTCTTCTTAGTTTTAGACCCTTACGGTGATCTAACATAAGGGTACTAACGTTAGATGGGTCTACATTTTTTTTTTTTTTTTTTTGCCAAAATGTGCTCATGGATTTCAAAATCATACGGTAGGCCTACTCTGGTTAAGCTAGTGATGGCTACAGAAATACAGTGTCGATTATTATTTAGGCCTAGGCACCTACTGGATCTATATTGTCAGTAGCTGTGCTAGCCTTTCCTGCCTTTGGCTGTGGTCTAACACTAGAACCGTAGGCTTAGACCTATTTTGTATTAAACGTTAGAGGAATCAGAACTCTAACCGTTGGCGTTAGACCTACACTGTAATTGAGATCCAGTGCTGTAGTTACAAGCAGTATGAATCGAGATCCTAGACAAAAAAAATAAACAAACTGTTCCCAAACTTTTTTTTAGAGTAGACGTAGTGTCTAGTCTCATGGAAATTACCTAACTACATTTGTAAGCCAGGAGTATAGCACTCTAGATTTTTAACAATAAGGCCTAAGTGGAGCTGAGGTACTGTAACTAGATTGATCAGTTGTTCTTGGAGATTTGTACAGAAATTGTAGTTCTAGAAACACACACACACAAAACAAATGCAATGCAGTGAAGTGACCCTCTCTACATGTAGGTTACTAGGTGATTAACATTTTATCAATGTTTGTCCGAGTTTTCATGTGATGATCGATCATGCACTCCAAACTGAAACTTGTTACTGTATGAGGCTGTAACATGTTCATGCTCAGGTCTGCAGACTAGTGCTACAAAGTATTTGATTATCCGGCAGTGCGTCATTTGTTAATCTGTGTCGATAATAAGCACAGCCTTGTCATTGCTACCTCAGCAAGTCACAAACGTGCTGTGCACAGCACTTGTAGGCTATATAGTATATAGTACAGTACCGGTGTACATGTCATACTCCCTGTTAACTTTAATTTCATAACAAAGTATATCAAAATGAACTCTCAGTCTGAAATCATCAAAGACCCTGCCCCAATCTGTAGGGTGTACAAACTGTACTTGCAGTTTGATTGCAGAATGTAAAACATCATTCAAGGGCAATCATGAATTATCCAAAATTGCAGACTGTAGGAAACAATGCTGTGTGCGTCATGTGTTACACATGTATGAATATTGACATACTTGTACTAAACGTACACTATATGTAATGCATAGTGTAATTTAGTTAAGCTTTCGAGCCCTTAGACCTTAGTAAATGACTGAAATAATTATGATTATGATATATGAATTTATGAAGCACTTACGTATGTACAGGCCTGTCCAATGATCAACAATGGTGAATAGTTGAATAAATTTGTTCATCACTATATGTGTTTGTTAACTCTAGATTCATTCCCAAATGTTGTCCTTTTTACCCAAATGGTAAATTTAGAGTCTACTGTAATTATCATAAATGCCTAAAAATAGTTGTCCCTTTGTGTCACCCTAAACAGGTCTGAATAAAAATGAAGTCTCTAAGGAATTCATACTGGAGGCTTGTCTCAATGTTGAAAAGGAAGAGCAGAAAAGGAGCAGCTGGCAACTGGTTGTCCTGCAGAAGTACATGAATCCCTCTGTTACCTGCAATTTCTGAGGACAAACAAGCCAAGAGGATACCTAACCAATTTTGGAGACTGAGGTACAAAGATAAAATAAACACTTTTTCATACTTTTCAAAATGTTTATGTGACTGCATATGTGAATACATCAGTTTCTTTTTCTTTTTATGGTGGCTTGACAATTAAAAAAAAAACAAACAAACATTAAGTTGAGAGCAAGAAAGAAATTATTTCAAAAGTGTAATTTAATTGTCTTTTACAGTATTTTGAAGAAAATAAAAATTTCATTCATGCTAGCCTAAAAGTGATGAATAGTTTATTTATAGAACTTCAAATACAGTCATTGTAAGCAATTTCTAGAAATAAATGAAAACATTTCTTATGAAAGAATGAATCCATTGTAAGACATAGGGGGAATGCATCCCTCTTCATCATTCTAATTCAATACAATATGTAATCATGTTTGTGTGTTGTTGTTTTTTTTCTTTTTCTTTTTCTCCTATTTACTAGGAATTACAAGATGATAAAGACTCTACCAGCAAGGCGTCAAAGGCTGAAATGCTACACATAAGGAGCAGGAGAAGGAGAAGCAGGACCTGTAAAAGCAAAACCTAAGAAGATAAGAAGGAGTCAAGAAGCGAAGGAAACCAAAATTTTATCAGCAGTAGGTACCCTGCTGATGCACTAATGGAAAATATTTGCTTTACCTCTAAAATAGAGAGAGAAAGAGAAACAAAAACATGCTTGTTGTTGTTTTTTTTTCTCTCTCTACAGACAAGTGCAACATATTTATGTATTTGGGGTGTACCTGAAAATCCCAAATTTGATTTACATACTTCAAAGAACATTGTTGAGTAGAATTTATTCAAAGAATTATCATCCAGGGATACTTAATTTTGTCAGGGCATTCAGATCCATGATCACTGTCGAAAGGATTATTCAGGCGTAAGTTCTCTAAGTATAAAATAAAAACATGCCACATTGTTCTTTTAATTTTTCAAGAAAATAAAATTCCACAGTCAATTCCATGGTCGAGGAACTTCATAAAAACTCAACTCGATAACTCAACTGTGGTTGTCAGTTGCTGATGTGTGTAGTTCAAGTGCTGTAAACACTCCAAGCAAATGGGCGGAAAGTTGGAGGCATCCTAAACTACAAACACTTGCTTCACAGGGAACCTTATGCATTTTTATAACAATTAATATTTCCCTTATTTTCTCCCTTTTGCTCTCTTTTTTGTGTTTGTTTAGCCCTTGTCATGTAGGTCACCTCAACACTTACACCTGTAACTGCAAGATCGGTGTGGGATGGCATTGCTGTCTCTCTGGGACTTACTGGAAACAAAATGTGACTTTTCAAAGCAGGAAAGTGGTAGCTATACTACAGCAGGCAGTCGTGAAGGTGGAACTTGAAGAAACTGACATATTGACTTGTTTCTTTCATTTATGTTGGACCAGTGCAAGTTTCCATGAACTTTACATGCATTTGATGTTAACTTACAATAGTTTGATTTCTGTTTTCCCACCAACTACAAACACAGCTACTCTCGAAAAACTCAAATTTACATGCAGTCACCGTGAGTCATAGTTTTTTTTTCTGAAATACCATCAAACAGCTGAAGAATTTCAATGTGCAAGGTTTTGTCATGATTTTAAGGTGATTATGCACTGTTACTCCGACAATGCACTTTCCCCTTCTCTTTAAAATGTATCCTGCAACTTTAAATCATGTACAACAAATGTACCATGTTTTCTTTGTATCACTGAAAAACTGGAGAGGGAAAATTCCACAAGCTTTTGTTTGATTTGTGAGGGCCATTACAATGTTCAGAGACAATAGCAACACTCTTTCCACTACTGTTTAGAAATGTATGTTTTGTGCAACTTTACATTAAACTCAACATGTGTGCCAAACATTGTTTTAATGGCTCGAAAACTGGGGAGGAAAGCTGTTCTTAAAGCCGTTACATAACTTTGAGGGCAATTAGTGCTGTTACCACGGCAACACACTTTGCAGTGAGCTGAACATGTAAGCAAAACTTCTTTTGAATCGATGGAAAACTTCAGAAGTTCAAGAGATGTTTTACCTTGAAGTTGTTGTATATGACTTGCACTGTTGCAAAAGTGGTAGTGACATGACATCATATTTCTTCGTCACTCACAGGACTGCACAGAGTAAAAACACCGTAGGCCTTTGTGGAAGTGAGAGCTTATTGCAAGTTGTCTAATATTAGTTTAACTTGACCATTGAACAACTTAGTTTTGTGAACAAATTAATCACCCTAATAATGCCAGTCTACATCAACAAGGCTTTTAATAATCATTGCACAATGATGGAATTGCACAGTGTGTTTTCATCGCCCTTGTCTAAGCGAATTGAAATGTGAGTCTGACAATGATACATGTATTGCCAGAAATGTTTGAGCCAGAAAAATGGAGAATGGCACATGTATCATTGCAATAAGTTGTACTATAGCTGCAAACAAGAAATCATGTTACTGTGCAATTCTGAATTTAGAGCAATTTGAATGCAGCAGTCAGAGTTCTGAGATAGCTATTTTTTTTTCCTATGCAGTCATATATATGCTACCGTATAAGTGCTGCATGGTATTTTAATCATACATATTTTAACTGCTGATCTCCCCCTCTGCACAAAATTATGTTTGTTTGTTTGCTTGTTTTTTTATCATACCTCTATCTGTATCGATGGATAACATTTATTACTGGACTCAACATCTGAGAGTTTGAGTCAGCAAATTGTTATAGTTGTATTTGCTACATTGTAGGCTACAATTTGCCACTTGCCCTTATCAGTCAAAGCAATTCAATGTTCATTCATTTGTATCTTCCTGATTTATTGGTAACACAATTGTATATTTCTTGTTTATAAGTCAGTTCTGGAAAGTAAAATGTGTAACCAAAATTACATGTACTCTAGCCTTGAACCTTTTTTTTTCCGCACATTTTAACCAGCACATCTTCTTATTGTAAAGAATGCCTAAGGTAGGCACCAACATAATCTGGGATGGAAAGAAAATGGACAATGTTGAAGATGAGATCTCCTGTAATGATATTACATTTTTAAGGTATACAATTGACAAGGTTCACACACAGTTGGAATTTCAATTCAAATGACTGCTTTGCCACAGTATTTTGCAGTGTATGCAGTGTCTGATTAATCTGGATTAGGACCAGTAGCACATTTAGTGCATTTCAAAGCACCCCTTCGGATGCTGGTATGATCATTTCAATTTGGCATTTTTCAAAATACACTGTATGTTTACAGTAAGTGTTTATGTACCTTTGTACACAAACTCTAACTGTAAACATTGCTGGTAGAGTATGTTAGATTGCAGCAATTTCCTCTCTGAGGTTTGTTTGTTTGTATTTGCAACATTACATGTGTTTGGGAAATTGTAGTGGCATAGGTAGTTGTCTCATGCAAATTGTAATGGTAACTCGTTGAGCTGAACTTCTTGTAGATGTTCAAGTTGACTGAATTTATTCATTGTTTATGTGGGAAAAAATGGAAGTTGGTGTTTTTTGTCACTTTGTGTGATACTTTTAAGAACTATGACATCCATACTGCAGTATGTATATATGAATTGTACAGCACAATTATGATATTGCTTTTCCTACTAGTTTTGCATTTTTTTTTGCATTTTTTTGACAGTACAATTGTATTGAACTAATTGAAGCATACAGCTGTAGTCATGATATAGAAAGACAAATTGACAACTTGAACCGCTTTGTACCATCTTATCATTTCTTTTTTGATGATAGAAATAAATAAACTATTGAATTGACTTTAATTGTGATCAATGTGTCTATATTTTAGATTTAATTTGATGACTTGAATATATCATTATCTTTATTCTTGTCACGTTTTTATTTGTGAATCAATATATATTGTAAATAAGTGTGATTCCCATACATCTGGATGGTAATTACATACCGTACACAAAACAAGAGTGAATTTTTCAAGGACCAACCAGAAAAATATGTCAGCACAATATTTTATGTGTTTGAGAAACCACAATGTTAGAATTCCACTATCAAAGCCTTAGAAAAGCACTCAGAGAATACAGACCTCCACCAAGCAGTACTTTTTCACCCTTACTGCGATTTCTACCCATTGTAATAATTACATAAATATGCGTAATATGCAGTAAATGACTACTTTCAATGATCAAGAATCCTACAACGTAACCCCCTTCCCCTCCCCCCCCCAAAAAAAAAAGGGGGGGGGACTTTGATCCAGGCAGTGATCCAAATTAATACCAAAATATGGCATTTCTTTTTTCTATCATTAACTTTATTTCTTAGAATATACAGTGTTATTCGATTCATATCTAGCAATTTCTGTAGTTACTTCAGAATTAAAAAGAAAAAGCAAGCTTGAACATACATGTACTTTTCAAACCAACGTCGCCAAAAAAAAAAAAAAAAAAAAAAAAACCAGTCACGAGTGACTTCATTCATGGTGACCGTTCTTTATGATGAACAGGTGCCATGATGTACGATGTACGCATGCGCACGGTGTAAATCGTAGGCCACAAATCGCACAGTGTGCGGTATACATCGCAGCACCTGCGACAGAGTGCAACAGGCTGCGATATCGCACATTGTCGCAGCGCAGCGCATCGCATTAAAAATCGCACAGTGTGAGTCCGCCTTTATGCACATGTGTCCCTGTGACTATGTAGATGAGTATCTATAATATTTTTTACTGAGAAAAGACACGAACATGGTTCTACCTGACATGTACATTGTACCATACTGTAAACATGGGAAACTTGAATGATTAATTTTTCGCTGAGGGCAACTTTTAATATCATGAGTAGCGTTTGTTTCAGATGTGTTTTTGGAGACAAGAGTGTACTAACAGTTTAGTTAGTATCTCCCAAAATATTAACATGTTATTATTTTTGCAAAGGAATTCAAAATTGATTCTTTAATAAGCTTTTTGTACCCTGATTCCACCTATTTAGCCAATACTCCTGTCTTTTTTCTCCCATTTACAGAGAGCGTGAAGCAGGCGGTGGGCAAGTCATACGAGCATGGACCGATCAAGATGGTCATGATGAATGTCCGCGGCACAGAGCAGGAGGAAAGGATACTGGTGAGAAAAATGTTGTACAGGCTGTACAATTATGAGCCAGTGATTGGCATTGCTTGGTTACAGTTTGTTCATGTGTAAAAGATAAAATAAGGGTTGCTATTCTGAAGGTGTGTTAATCTGAACAGGGAATTTTTTTCCAACTCAAATTTGAGTAGGAATTTCAGCTGATGAACAACATTTCAAATGGGGTCTAGAGCAATTACCCCTTGGCAATAACCCCGGACCCTTCCCCTGGCCTTAATCCTAATTCTAATCCTGAACCTAATCCTAATCCTAACCCTAATCCTAATCCTAACCCTAACCCAAACTTCTAACCCTAACCCTAACCCTAATCTTTACTCTAACCCTACCACTAACCAGTATTTAGCCTGGGGTAATTGCCCTCTGGGGGTAATTGCCCGGATACATTTCAAATGGTATCATGTACACTTCTTCGGAAGAAAACTGCTACACACAAGGCAGTGGTGTAAAAATGCATAAGCAAATTTGCGATGCGATGCCAAAAAAATTGTTCCCTGCTGAAGATGAAATAAGGTTTGCTATTCTGGAGGTTCATTAATCCAAAAATGAAATATGGTTTTGTTAATCTAGAAGTGGAGTAGATTAGTTATTCCAAAGTGAAATAAGGTTTGTTATTCCAAAAAGGAATAGATTCATCATTCTGAAAGTTTGTTGATCAAAAAAATGAAAAATGGTTTGTAATTCTAAATCTCCATTAATATGCACCATCTGTTTGTTTGTTTTTTTATTTGTTAACCTCCCTCCATTTCATTATTGGATTAACGAACCTTCAGAATAACAAACCTTTTTTAATTTTCGAATACACTAAACTTTGGAAAAATGACCCCTATTTCATGTTTTAATTTATGAACCTTATTTCATTTTCAGATTTACAAACATCTACTTTCGTAGGTATAGGGAATGTGTGTGTTTGTGGGTGTCAGAATAACACACCTTTGGAATAACAAACCTTATTTTATTTTTAGATCAACAAACCTTCATAATAAAGAACATCAAACCTTTGTGGTTTATAGTGTGATGTCCAGTATGTGGTACTGAAAGAGGGTAAATTGATCTGCCATGATATGAGGCCCATTCATACAAACCACAAGTCTCATCGGTATTGGATTGTGGTGCAAAACTTGACTTCATTCACCACCTGCTGTTCATACATCGCCAAGACACTCACTAGGTAATACAAGATAAGCACTTTACTGTAAAATGAGTAATGTTCGCGTGCATTTTAATTTCGTGAATTTCGCGAGCGCCAAGATTCACGAAATTAAAATACATGCGAAATTTCTTGTCTACACTAAATGCATTGAACACCAGTGGCAATTCGCGAAGATTTCATGCCACGAAAAAGGCTGTCGGCTCCAATTCGCGAAAATTTCGTGCCGCGAATATATTGATCTTTTATAGTATGGCCCGAATTCACGAAGGTGGTACAAATTAAACCATGGACAAAAACCATGGAGCGCCAAGTGTCGCATGGAATATTTCATTACGAAATCAGTCATTTTGTCAATGAAATGATTATTTTGTAACAAAATGACAACATTTTGTATATGAACATTTTGTCCACGAAATGATAATTTCGTTGACGAAATGACCAATTTCGTACTGAAATATTCCTTTCGACATTTGGCGCTCCATGGTTTAAACCATTGTTTCATTTGTAACACTTTCATGATTTTGGGCCTGAATTTAAAAGTGCGCATCGCTAAATGATGATCGGGACATCACTCTTCAAAAAAGCTTTATATGGCAAGTCGGATCATGAGGTGAAAAAGTGTATCAATTATTCATTAACATGTCAATGCACACATACTGTACTTTGTAATATACAACTTATTGCAAGGATGTCATCACTCAAGATGGACTCATATTTGCATCATAATGCAGATTGCAAATATTAGGGTTTTTTTTTTTTTGTGACTCCATACACAAGAATTATCAGGTTTTACATTTTAAATTTTCCAAACTGATTTGTAAAAGCTTTGGGTTTATACCTGTGAATAGGCCTATTGGGTTTGTGATAGGTACTGCTCAATCAGAGTAATTTTCATAACATCAAATGGGGATTGCAGTAGGTTAAAATTCACAGAAGTGGGGGGGGGGTACAAGTAGAAGATGATTGCCATTAGTGAGGCAAGTGAAGTAATTGATTACAGCTTAATGACAGATGGACAGAATATTACGCATAATTTGCGAACATGATCCGATACAGAGTGTACTGATTGATGTCCACAGCAGTTCCCGCTAGATAGCCAACGACAAGTACGGAATACAAGACAAGCAACTCTGTGTAGTCATAAAGCATCGTGACCAGTACCATGTTTGACCCTTACAGCGCTTTGTTCACAGTTTAGCACACATGCTGTTGTGCTTGTTTCATCTATTGTCAATAGATATCTAGAAAGGAGCTATCAATGGATAGAGATTACCTAATCCCCCCTAATCCGTATTGTGGCACCATAGCCTTCCTGTTTGACTTTGAATAGGCACCGGGCTACACCTGAGTGGGCTTGCTAACTTTTTCAAAGTTGTTTGTCAAATTTGCAAGTATAGCTAAAGGATGATGAAAAAAAAAAAAGCTTGACAAGTTAGGCTAAAGTGTCGTGGGTGGAAACTGGTTAAAGATTGACTCAGTGTAGATTGTTATGTAGTTATTATGTACATATATTTCATGTACAATAAAAGTCCACCTAAAAAATGACTGTATTTTTAAAAACATCAACAGTCTTTTGTATTACATGACACAAAGAGATTTGCCTGAAAAACTTTGCAATTGTGTTGAGACGCTACTTGCACTCGACAGGAAACAGAACAGGAAACAGATTCTCCAAATTGCAGCAAAGGGCATTACGGCAAAACAGAAATTTCCATTATGTACATGAAACTTTCACATGTTTTGCAAGGAGGAAAGATTTACGAAAGTTATACCCCTTTCATAAACTCAATAATGCGGATAATATCCGCAACATTTGGTCGTAAAATCGGACCGGGGAAAGAATAATGCGCTTTATTTCGACCCTTCTATTATCCGCATAATAGCAGCATCGGGACCAGATTTGGAGTTTATGAACGCAAACCCAAATAATGCGGATAATTGCCGGGGTGCGGTCAAACGTCACCTGTCTTTCCCGCAGGAGTGACGTGTGCAGTCACCATGACGATTATCTGCCTTTTTCAGGACGGGCGCTCGTAAAAATAATGCGGATTATTTTCAGAGTTTGTGAATGCATTTTTTATTGAATTGTCCGCATTATTCTTATGCGGATAATAGGAGGATGAGTTTATGAA
The DNA here is from genome assembly GCF_964275005.1 of Diadema setosum. Taxonomy (NCBI): domain Eukaryota; kingdom Metazoa; phylum Echinodermata; class Echinoidea; order Diadematoida; family Diadematidae; genus Diadema; species Diadema setosum. The sequence continues at coordinate 34,626,956 of NC_092693.1, read as the reverse complement.
AGGGGTATAAGTTGCACATGTAAGGCTTTGTCCATACAATGCATTGAATGCCGGGTTGGCCGTTCACTGAAGTTTCATGGCACGAAAAATGCCATACATGGGCTCCAATTCGCAAAAGTTTCTGGTTTTACACTATCATAGCACCAAGTATGCTTGCACATGTGTCATGTACTGCCAGAGCATCTTAAATTCCATTGTGTGGCTAACGGGATTGTGGGTGATTAACAACAAGAAAATCAAGGCTTCATTGCATTTTGTTATGTACAATACAGTAGACTGGTCAACAGCGCCCAGTGCAATAAAGATAGAAACTTGGCTTAACAATTGCAGATGATACAGCACAGTGTAGGCCTAATTTTAAATGGGGTGTAACATGAGCTTGATAGACATATTATCAAGTGAATGGCCCATAGGGCCTATAGCTAGCCACACAATGATTTTATGACGAGATGTCCTAGGACAAAACCGATAGCTCTCTATTCACACATGAACAAAGGGGGTATTCAGACATGTTGAGTATTTTTTGTGTGGTCATATCGGTGGCATGGCCATGCGATGTTTCGATGTGAAAACACCTACAAGTATAATGCCACAGTCAAATGGAGGACTATTCTGATTAATCTTCCCTTGCCCTGATGAATAGAAGTTGAGATCAAATTTACAGTGTAGGCCTGCCATTATAAAGTCAGGAAATAAAGTCTCACAAAACTCATTTCTGATTGGCTAACATATGACTGTAAAGGGACTGTACAGTACTGGTTGAGGTGGGGATGCATGATTTGAACATTCCTAAGTGAGATAATGAGAAACCTCTTATGAAATATGAAAGAGCATGTAATTTTAAGAAGGATTCAATGTTTATTTAATGAAAATTGGTTTTCAAATGGCTGAGATATTTAAAAAAGTGATAATAATAAAAGGCGACAGGCCACGCCTTTCATTAGGATCTCTTTGTTTCACCTTGTTTTTGGATGTCTCAGCCATTTCAAAACCAGTTGTCATCAAATGAACTTTTGATACCCCTTAGAATTGCATGCTCTTTGACATCTCATAGAGTGGTTTCTGAATATTTCGCAAAACGTTAAAATCTAAATCCTCACCTCATCCCACCAGAACTGCACACAACCTTTAATGTATAAGTTTGGTCTTGAGACTCTGGTTTGATTTCATCTTTTTATGCAACAGAGCCCAGGTTGAGTCTTGAGAGTATTTTTTTTCTATTAAAGCATTGGAAGCTTGTGTTCAACTTCATTCTTGTGCAGGGTTGACTTTGGGGAAAGATTCTACACCCTGTGTTTTGACAAAGTCCACACAGTTTTATTATCTATAATGCTGGTTCTGGAGTAGAGTTGAGTTGACCCACCTCACTTATACCCCTTTCCCGCTGCCCCTCTCGGTGAACCACTGTTGGATTCCCCGGTGAAATTTTCATTGGCGTCGTTTCACACCTATGACAATGCTCTCGGTGAATTTTGTTTGCAACTTTCCCCTAGACATGTCTTTTTGCTCGCACTGCGGCCGATTCCAGCAGAAGTGTGTAATATGGCGCGACATTTGAACGTGATACTTTACTAGTGGTTCGTACTCGTAATTCTCTAACTCTCACAGAACTTAACTGGAAAATAGTTGATTCAACTGCAACATTTAACAGGACAAACGACACGGCAACTCAAGTACTAATCTCAGTTTTGCGCAGCACTTATTTGTGTAAGGCATGCTTACAATACAACACGATCCAATACAATGCCGGTGTATCTTCGTTCGCGAAGCAAAGCCATACTATACTATACTACATCACACGAACGACATACTATAGTTGTGGATATGTTTTCTACATACACGCATTACGTGTGGATTAATTTGGGAGCTCGCGATTGATAGCCAGCAAAAAACGTGTGCATGACAGGAAACAAAGCATGACCTGGGACATAATCTGCATATTTCGCCCGGTGTTTCACCAGGACGACCTTTCACGCTGGGCGTTCCTCGGTGAACCACCGGTGGTTTCCCGTTGAACTATCGGTGTTTACCCAGGGCGCTTCTAGGGTAAAAATTGCCCAAAATTTAATCGGTGTTTCACCTCTACGCTTCCCCTACAATGAAGGTTTCAACCGAGTTTCCTTTCACACTGCGGGGTTACCCGGGTGCCCCCGGGTGCACCCGGGGAAGATTTCCTTCAGCGGGAAAGGGGTATTAGAAGCACTTAGAAGAGGTCCCACCTACGAGTGTACAAGGAAACCCTGTTATCCTGTTATAATGAGCTCACTTGCAAAGAGGTCCCACATTGTGGGAATACACATCTATTTAACATGATGAAATAGGCATTTCCAGTTTTCCATATTCCATGGTCTCTTGTAGTACGTTTACAACGAGGTAGAATCTGCGGTTCTGCCGACCACCTTATTTTGGAAATTCCCCTGTACTTTAAACACACGTGTACATGTATCATAATCTGAGACTTGAAGATACTTGTACATGTATTAAACACAAAGGAATGGATACACACAGTGTGCACTACATCATTATCATTTAAAGACAATGCTCAAAACTGTTGTTTTGATATATGCAGTCCGTTATATCCTGTTTTGATGTACGGGCATTCACATGGGGGGGGGGGGGGGGGGGGGGAATGTGAAGTGTTCATCCAAAAAGTTGTACATCCATTTTTTGTCATAAATGCACTATGTACAATGTCCATGTATATTGATACCGAAACTGCCTTGAATCAGAGTGTGTGTATATGATGCGTCAACTTGCGCAATTCTCCTTGACAGGTGGATTTTAGTTGTTGTTTCAAATATCATCTTTTATGTAGGCCTGTCTTCAAATAGTCATGGATAGATTCCAAGGCAAGCTATATTCAGTGACTTTGAATGAATTGCTTCATTGGTGGTAAAGGAATATGATGTAGACTGTTTAAAGCCTTACAGTCGTGGCGAGTGGTTTGTGCGGCACGGAGACGAACGCAACACGCTGCCTCCCCGTATTCTGTATCAAATGTCATGACACTGAATGAGAATAGCGCTGGCTTAATGGGTCAGCGAACACATGCTGGAGTCTAAATCACCTGACTCAAAATGGCTGTCCAAGCCACGAGAGTTTCCGATCAGTGCCGAATTGGACGCACACTTACAGTGCGCATGCGCATGAAGAGGGGCCAAAAGAGCCACGCGTCTTCTGGCCTCTCTCCTCCAATCACCGCAGCTCGCGGCCACAATGTTTGCGTATGATGCGTACACACACACACACACACACACACACACACACGTGTCTCAGTGGCAGCGCTGTCCCACACGTTAAGTGGATAGCACTGCAGTCTGGCATTGTGCAATTGCATGCACAAATTTCGTTCGTTCGGAAGAGTTACGCAATAACGCACCATTGGGGGTGACGATCGTCCGACTTTAATAGGAGGTGTTAGTGGCAAGGAACAGTAACCCCTTCTGTGCTGGGAACTTTGGACGATGTGTACAACAGTATAGGGCTTACCAGGGCAATCGGCACTTAAAGCACACTAAGGGTTAAAGGACAAGTTCACCTTCATAGACATGTGGATTGAGTGAATGCAGCAATATTAGAAGAACACATCAGTGAGAGTTTGAGGAAAATCGGACAATCCGTTTAAAAGTTATGATTTTTTGAATTTTCTGCTTTACATAGTCACTGCTGGATGAGAAGACTACTTAGGTTGTGATGTCACATGTGTACAACGATATAAAGAAAGTATAAGGAAAATTCAAGATATTTTCACTTTTCTCGCATATAAGAGAGCACTTGACTTCCCTCTTTCAGAAGGCAAGGGGGAATAATATTACCCTCAACATTACATCAGTGACAAGTTGAGGAAATGTGCACTTTTTTTCTAAAAGCAAACTTTTGAGAAATTCTCTTTATATTTTCCTTATATCGTTGTACGCATGTGACCTCATACACTCTAGTAGTCTTCTCATCCAGCAGTGACTGTGCAGATACTTTAAAAATTCATAACTTTTGAACGGATTGTCCAATTTTCCCCAAACTTTCACGGATGTGTTCTTATAATATTGCTGTATTCACTCAATCCATATGTATATGAAGGTGAACTTGTCCTTTAAAGTCTAAACAACTCAACTTGGGTATCGTTGCATCTCTCATTACCTCCAAAAATGGGAGATTGATAATTATGTTTTCCATTTCATTTTCCATTTTGACTTCATGGCTCTAATTACATGTAAGTAGAAGAGTATGTAGTCAAACTATGCAAAGGAATGGCACCTCAGAAGTTTCACCAAATTTTTACATAGAATGAGAAAGTTACAGAAGTTATAATACTGTACATGTTCTTGTCAGAGTTCATGAACAGTAATTCTGGTTGCAACTTCATTATTATAACAGTATGAGGTGATGATGTCGTCATATCACAACACAAATAAAAACACGAGATAATATTCTTGATTCATGATCCGGCCAGTACTCTCAGTACTCCTTTACGAATTACCATTGCCCGCTCATCATAACAGTACAATAATTTGATGTGAAAGATATGGTATGGTTCTTTTGGTTTCACTTCAAGATGGGAGATATTTTACACGTACCTAAGTGAAGATCTGTGATGTGGGTCAATGGGCAACTTGTGCAGTGATAATATCTTGAGAACCCCATTCACTTTCATCATGTGTGAATGCAACAAGAATTACTTATGCCCTCTGAAATCATAAACTCAAAATTCCATGAATTCTCTTATTTTATACCCCATCATCATGAAACCTTTAAAACAAGCTGTATCATATTACCCTAATTATACTTCAACTGAAGTCATTTCCAACATGATGGCATGGTCTAGCTTTTTGCTTTCAAATACCCAGTATGTGTACACGCATGCAGTAATATTTGCTCCAGGAAGTTATTACGAAAGTTTCCAAAAGATGGTCACAGTTTGACAAAACTGCACAAAAGTATGAATCTTTTTGCCTTCTTTTGTTGGACTATAAATGATATTGCACGAGAACTTTTAGTGACGCCGTAACATCCAGTTTTGACCACATTGTACTCACAGGACCTAGCAATGTACCCCCAATTCCTTGCAAACATTTATCAGTCTATATAATTTTGGGAACAAATTAGTGATGGAAAAACAAGTAACGTAAAGTGTGGGTTATGCTGTTTTTTGTTGCGTGTAAAGGTGGTGTTATTATGCACCTTTAAAGTGGAACAAACTTTCATTATCAAATGAGGACCGTATCACAACTGAGGTACACAGTAGCATCCAGGTCGAATTGCGTCCAAGTGTTTGTCTTTCCTTATGAATGTTTTGCCAAAGCTGTGACACTTTTAGCAGTATTACTGCCTGGTGTCTGATGGTTTGGAAGGTTGCCACAAAAAACAAACAGGCGTACTATGTAGTGTATTATCTGTTGCTGCAGCATGTTACAGGCTTCCCAAGCATGTGCTCGATGTCTACTAATATATATATATATATATATATATATATATATATATATATATATACATATACTATATATGTAACTCTCAAGGGCTGAAAGTGCTACTGTTGCCATGTGAGTCAGATAAACTTGGCAACTCTTTTATAACTGGCCCTTATTATTGCGAAAAATAATACTTGTAGTTCTTAGATTCCAATGGGCCCTTATCGTTATCATAACATCAAGGAGAAACCCTTCAAACACACATTATATGTTAAATCAATTTTTTATTACTACTGCATTTGAATTTCTGTGAATTTTTAGCCTGCATCATTGCTACAACAATGATTATAATGATATTGATGATATAATGATGATGATTTGACATGATACCGACCATACCTCAACTGGGCACACAGGGGGATATTACAAGGCAGCCACCCCCAAAACAAACAAACACAAACAAACAAAAACAGCAGAAAAAAAGGACAAAGAAACAGAGGAAAGAAATGTCCCGAACAAACAAACCAAAACAAATGGAAGGAAATGAATTTCTACAATATTTATTATCCAGTGAGTCTTTTGAAAAGAAAGATATGAGAAAAACCAAGGAAGTCACCTCCCTGGAAAAACAAGAGGTGCTCATAGGGAGAATAGCAGCTCTACAGCTGTAGTTAGCAAAATAAAAACTTGCATAAAGACACAAAGCTTGCCTCTGTTGGGGAAGTCAGTATTAGGAACTTGATAAGATCTCCACATTCTTGTGGATTCAACCGTTCCCTCCCTGGAGGCCATATTGCATTGTGTGGGCATTTTCTGACATTAACCCTTTGTTTGGTTTGGGTGCCGATTGTTACAGAAAACCCCATCAGTGTTACATGCACGGTCCAAAGTCCCGGACACTGGAAGAGTTAAGGTTAGGGTGGTACAATGTAAGTTACCTCAGGGGGATTTTACCAGGGGAATTCCCAAAGCCTGTATGAGGTCAGGTACTATTTCCCAATGAGGGCACTACTGAAGTTTCGTACATTTCTTACCCCATGTCATCAACCTAGAGTTCACTATTTGTGTGATACATCATTGTATTGTTACCTGGGAAATCAAGACCAGCCAAAATATCACACACACACACACACACACACACACACATATATACAAATAAGTGCAGTTAGTAGAGACTTTCTTAATAATCAGTATGTAAAACATACAGATACGTATGTGCCACTCCTAATAAAGTTGACTTTCGATAGATCTGATATAAAAATAAAAGAAATGTACAGTGGAAATACAGAAATTTACATTAAAACAAATGATTGAAAAGTAGGAAGATTAATGACATTTTAATGCAAACTTCCATGTCTTCAGATTTGTTTATTGGTGTGTGTTTGTGTAGATATTGTGTTTATGTCAGTGTATTATATGTTTGAATATCATTATTATACAGATATTACTTTTTTATGCCTCCGCCACGAAGTGGTGCCGGAGGCATTATGTTTTCGGGTTGTCCGTCCGTCCGTCCGCATTCGTTTACGCAATAACTTGAGAAATATTGACTGGAATTTTACCAAACTTGGTCCAAGTATAAAGTATGATGGGGCAATTACTTGATTAGATTTTGGGTGAAATCGGCCAAAGGTCAAGGTCAAATCATGAAATTGTATCCGTTTACGCAATAACTCAAGACTGGATCAAGCAAATTTCACCAAACTTTGTCCGATGATTATGTATGATGGAACAATTACATGATTTGTTTTTTAGTGAAATCGCACAGAGATCAAAGGTCAAAGATCAAGGTCAAATCCTAAAATTTATCTGTTTACGTGATAACTCAAAACTGGATGAAGCAGCTTTCACCAAACTTGGTCCAAGGATGATGTATGATTGGGCAATTAGTTGAGCAGATTTTAGTGACATTAGTTACGTTCAGACGTGAGCCCTTAACCTCGAAGTTAGGAAACTTCGAGGTTAGAGCTTGTAGTTAGGGACCGTGAAGACGCACTCGTAGTTAGTAAACCTCGAGGTTTGCTCGATGTTTCGAGCCATGAGAAATCTTATGGTTAGCGCTCTAACCACGAGCCGCGGGGGGTCCCCACTCGTAGTTAAGCACCGTGTGGACACAAAAAACAACGGACTCGAAGTTATAAGAGTGACCTCGTCGTAAACTCCAGCCCCCACAATTTCCCTCTCCTTCCGGGTCAACCTCCCAAACGTACACCACAAATACACCACACGTGAAAAACCTATGACGCACGACACAACAACATCATCTTTTCTTCCCGTGCGCTTGATCTCTGAAACTGAAAACGTCGGACTCGCTACTGTATTCTATATTTTTCTCCGACGCTAAAAAAAAAAAAAAATGTTTTCGACGAATATCTTCATAAAGGCATAAAGTCATCAGTGCAGTGCTATCCCTGCATACCATGACAGAGAAAAAGAGTACCTGTAAGCGAGTCCGACAGGGTGGACTAAAGAATAAATAGACGCCTTGTTAGCAGTGTGGGCTGAAACTTCCGGTTTTGTGGTTTTAACATCGAGTGGGACCCACTCGTAGTTACGGGGGGGGGGGGGGGGGGGCAGAAGCTTAACCTCGAGGTTTCGTAACCTCGAGGTTAAGATTCGTCGTGTGGACACACGTCGTAGTTAGGGGGCAAGAGCTAAACCTGCCGTCTGAACGTAACTATTGGCAAGAGGTAAATGGTCAAAAGGTCAAGGTCAAATGCTAAAAATGTTGCTATTTCCCCCATATCTATGCAATGCTAGAAGGTATTTTATTGAAACTTAGTGTAGACATGTACTACTGCGTAAAGATTTTCCAGAGAGAGTTTCATGTCATTAGGTCAAAAGGTCAAAGGTTAGGGGAAAATGTTGCAATTTCACTTTTCTTGCAAATGGTTCAATGTATACATCTTCATGGAGCTTGGTACATGCATGTACTGACTGGCAGGGATTACCTAGGGAATTTAGGGGTCATGGGTCAATAGTCGGGGGTTAAAGGTCAAGGTCAACTCCTCAAAATTTTACTGTTTCCGTCACATGCTAGTATATAATGCAATGCTTGCATTATTAGTTTATTAAAACTTAATATACATGTATTACCTGATGGAGATTCTGTGGGAAATTTCTAGCCAGAAGGTCAAAGGTCAAAGGTTAAGGGTCCAAGGTCAGGTTTGAATTTAAAAAAAAAAATCTTTTTTGTATTATAATTATATTCTTTCTTCATACCTTGAAAATTACTCAATGCATGAACTTATAACAGGGTCGGTCAGAAGTCAAGTAAAAATCCTCAATTCCCCAAATATGTGTACATGTACCTGCACTCTTAGACAATTATAGCAAACCAGTTTGAGGAAAGTGAACATTCAAGACATTTCTGACAAACCTGTCATATCAATATTTTGCCAGTAATGTGAAACTGTCATCACACATTGTGAAGACATTGTACTACACTGTATATACACCTATTGGGAGAATCATGCATTATGGCAGAGGCATCAGTCGCCATATGTAGCGACATTTCTAATACCCCTTTCATAAACTCATCCTCCTATTATCCGCATAAGAATAATGCGGACAATTCAATAAAAAATGCGTTCACAAACTCTGAAAATAATCCGCATTATTTTTACGAGCGCCCGTCGTGAAAAAGGCGGATAATCGTCATGGTGACTGCACACCCCCCTTCTGCGGGAAAGACAGGTGACGTTTGACCGCACCCCGGCAATTAACCGCATTATTTGGGTTTGCGTTCATAAACTCAAAATCTCGTCCCGACGCTGCTATTATGCGGATAATAGAAGGGTCGAAATAATGCGCATTATTCTTTCCCCTCTCCGATTTTACGACCAAATGTTGCGGATATTATCCGCATTATTGAGTTTATGAAAGGGGTATAACTAGTTTAGAGATGTAATATAACACATGTCAGTCCTGCAGGATGTAGATTTTCCCCAAGAGACTATATTTTTGAGTGCTTCAAGGAAATATTGTCCCCTGGGAAAGATATACTCCCAAGAGACTGTTTAGTATTATGTATAATCAGGGAGGTGAGTCACCTCCCTGGTATAATGATGGTATTACAATGATAGACAAGACAGTATAACATGTGTTACATGATCTGGTTGACATGATTACTCACCATTTCATTCTAGTTCTATTGGCAGCCAGCCAGTCAAATTCTGGAATTATATTTACCTCATGTGACTGCATTATGACCAATTAACAACCATTATTTATATTTGATGTATTAAAATATTGATCTTTGTGTGTTCATGTATTCATGTGACAGTAGTATTGCATTAATGAGTTTATAAATGTACTGTAGGCATATGTACACCTGTATGCAATTGTGTGTTTTTTGTGTGTGCACACATAACATGATACAAAGAAGCTTGTTGTCATGCTGTATACTTTCATTGTTTAATACACCAGCATGGTATTTGATAAGAAGAATTTGTTTCTGACTTATTGATTTTTTCTGCCAGGTGATCTGTGTAATATGCAAATCTTTCACCTGTTTTGCAGCTGTTGTTGATGTGTGTGTAATTGTCTACAAGTAAGCCAATGTATTGATCATCAAAATTTCTGCACTTTTGATGGTAGTGTCAGATTTACAATTTGTTGTTATTGTTGTCAAAGAAAATCTTAGGTTTCCGTTTGTGCATAATATATTTAGTACATTTTAGAACTCCCATACTGGAATATCTGATGCTGCAAAGCTCTGAAATACACAGTTCTGATACTAATTTATTGACCTCTAAAATGAATACACTGTTGAATTGTCATAATATACCCTTATTATTTAGTCCTGTTTTTGGATGAATAAACCTGCTTTTAAAAAGAGACCTCAGGATATTTTTTCAGGCTTTTACATTTGAACAACTATAAAATTGGTTATACTGGGTCCAGAGTTTCAGAATTTATAGTGATTGGGATGAGGAATAAGAATGTTTTTAAGATTTAAATCACAATGAACAAGGATGATGACATTGCAGTTTCACTGCAAGAATGCATGCATTGCATGGGGGCTCAAGAAAATAAAACAAATTATAAGGAAGAATATTTGCGTAAATTCTACACAGGTGAACTCGTTACGCAAGCAGTATTGCTAGATTTCTGAAATATGTGAGCCTCCTACACTGTATGTCATCATCCTTGTTCAGTGTAACTTGTTTTCGGTTTTTCAGGGTATTGGTTCCTATACTTAAGGACCACAATAAATTCTACAAATCTAAGCATGAAGAGCTCTGGCAATTTATGTGCTTCTTGATGTAAAATTATGAAAACTGTCCAAACTTCCCTTTAATGTACTGACATTCTTTGCTGTATTACTGGAATGATTTGTCTCCAGTCCTTGTTTTCTCTTTAAGAGGTATTAATGACGATAGGCCACTTTTAGACACACTGGCCCGAATTCACGAAGGTGGTACAAATGAAACCATGGTTTAAACCATGGACAAAAACTATGGAGCGCCAAGTGTCGCATGGAATATTTTGTTACGAAATCAGTCATTTCGTCGATGAAATGATGATTTTGTAACGAAATGACAACATTTTGTAACTAAATGAACATTTCATCCAAGAAATGATAATTTCGTTAACGAAACTGTCATTTTGTCGACGAAATGACCAATTTCGTAACGAAATATTCCGTGCGACACTTGGCGCTCCATGGTTTTTGTCCATGGTTTAAACCATGGTTTCATTTGTACCACCTTCGTGAATTCGGGCCATTAAGTTTTCAGATTTTATACAGTGTATGTTGTATATGGATATCTCTCATATGGATATTCTAAGAGTATGCAGACACAAAGAAAGCAGTTGTATGGATTTTATATTTATGTGTAATATGTTCATGTCATGAAAGTGTTCAGACATAATGTCCTGATCGTTTATGTTTATTGTGTAGCAGCATCATACGTTGCGCACTGTCAAATTTCATTTGAAGCTCGTGGGTCATTTACACTTGTAAGAATCTCTCCCTCGCGCTATACGAACCTTGTGCAGGCTTTGTGCAGTCTGTTCGTACTTAACGGTCCATTCATCTGGCAGTTCACGCTTACCCTAATGAGCGCCATGAATAAGTCCCACCTGCTTATAAATATGACATACATTATGTATATGACAACATTCAGATGCAAATAAACTCTGTACGGGTATACACGTCATATGTCAAAACACTGCTCAGACTGCATCATGTTGATATATGGCGTGTATTATCCATACAGCGTATCAGTATTAGAGTATACAGGCATATAAAAACATGCTACATGTGCATGTCCATTTGTTGCATACATTGTGTATATCCATATTTTATATGTCACATAATTATACTGTATCATGAGAACTCTGAGGCTGAGATTCACACGTCATAGTTTGCCATACGTTGAATTGTTGTGACGTTTTTGCTAATGTAATGCTTCCTTTGTATCTATCTCCTGTTGTGTCATTGCAGGCTCTGACGGAATATAAGATGTACATTCTTCAGCACAAAGTGCAGACAAAGGTTTGTATTATGCACCTTGTTTGAACATACTAAGTGCCTGTGGTACAAACGTATCATATATCCTTTATGCTTTTCACTGTAACTGTGATACCCGTGCAGTGAGAAATATGAATGATATTTGAAACCTTTTATGTGTGCAACATCATCACATTTAAAGCTTTCCATAATTTAAAGAGAAAATGGCTGGTCTAATTCTATTGTATTTTTTATCTTTGTAGAACACATTGTACTTGACAGTTTTTCCTTGCTAATAAATTTACAACTTTGATTGTCCCTGGAGGGATCTACCATATTGTCAGCGGTCATCCGAACTGTCGTATATATATGCAATTTTCGCTTAAGAATGATATTTTGAGATAACTGCGTTTGAAGTGTACCCATTTTTCAATTATGATTGCAATTCTTATGTATGTCTAGCATTTCTAATTATTTTAGTAAAGTGTCCGACTTAAATTCTTACTTTTATCTGTGATGTTTTCATCAAATTGAATTTTTAGGAATTATGTGAGAAATCACAAGAGAGCCTATATGTTGTTGTTTTGTTTTTGTTTTGTTTTTTTCGTTTGCAAGGACCATTATCTTTTACCATGTGTATGACAGTTTTGTTGACCGCGTGCACAGTAAAATGTGTAGTTTGCAGTCACAGAACCGGTGTATATCACTAAACATTATGCGCGACGTCAGTGTGCCTGATATGGCAGTCTGGTTGACTGCTCGCATCGTGTCTGAACTGTCTTAAATAGAGAGGACAGTACATAGTGTTGTTTTATAACATGTGTGCCTATGGGGAAAAGTAATTATTGGAACAAAATCAAGTGACAAGACTCTATAAAAAGGATAATTGCACAAAAAAATTATACCAAATTAGAAACTGAGAATTTCACAATATGTATCCCATGGAATGTCCACAGTTGAAATGACTGAAAATCTCAAAATAAAAAATTTGACCAAAATATGACGGTATGGATGACTGCCGACGATATTTGTACCAAGTACTATAAAATGAGGAATGTTTGCGTGCATTTTAATTTCGTGAATTTCGTGAGCACAAAGATTCGCGAAATTAAAATGCACGCGAAAGTTCTTGTCTACACCATATGCATTGAATGCCAGTGGAAGTTCGCGAAAGTTTCATGCTGCAAAAAAGGCCGTCGGCTCCAATTCGTGAAAAATTCATGCGGCGAATATGTCATGTTTTACAGTATTGCTTTTACTACAATATTTATGTCCAGAATATGTTAATATGTATGTTTTATATTGCTGTGTGTCCACAATGCTCAGAGGTATTCTTTATCATGTATACACGTTTAAGCTTTGCAGATTTTGAAGGTCAATGAAGCTCACATTGTTACCACACAAACTCAATGATTTTGTGTGTTTCAGTAAATTATGAATATCAATCAGTATCTCCCAAATTTACTCCAAGGTCAGGGTTCAAATGTTTTAAATGATGAAATATAACAACAGAATGCACATTCAGTAGCTGCATTAGTAATGAAATACATAATGACAGATCAGACCAGTTACGAATGACTGTAGGTGATACGTTGTATATTAGTATTTTATGAATGTCTATGTATTTATAAGGTCCAACCAATGGTGTATATATGCATTTTTGAGGCAATTTTGAGCCAGATTTTAATCATCCTCTGCCACAGCGGCAGAATAGTTTTATCTCGCGCCTTTAATGTTTAATGAGGCGTAATGAGTGAGTCATAAATCCATTGATAATTGGCCTCGGTTCGGTCATCATTCACGGCTGATGCACATCGGGTTGTGACCTTGGATGAGGGAGTACATGTACAATATATGTACAGCTAGATATTGAGTTTTCTGCTGCTGTGAAAATTTGATGTTTTGCTGAGGGATATTCGCTAATGTGTTCTCCCCTCAGAGGAACTGTGTCAGATACCGGCATGATTAGTGAGGTTTTATCACACATGAACATTTTATGTTCATCTGATATATGAAGGTAGCTATTACACAATTATGCATTCCACTATGTATCAGATGAAAATACCTGTACACTGTCTGTACATGTATGCTGCACAGAGATAGGTTTAAATAATACTTCAAGACCCGATACTCATGATGATCATTTATCTCTATGGTAAAAGTTAGTAACTGCAGATTACTTACTATTTCTATATCAATCTATTAACTATCATTATGTATGATTATCTATCATTATCATATTAATCTATCATTATCATATCTATTATATCTATCATCTATAATAATGTGATATATGAAATGTCGTTTTTGGCTTGTCCTTTCATATCTGGATGTTCATTGCAATATCAACACTACTTTGCTGAAGAAAAATTTCTGTCTGTGGCACAGGTTTACAGGAAACTGATTATGTTTGTTGAGACTATCCAGCAATTTGTGGTGGTGTAGGGCTTAAAGGCACATAGTCCCGGTAGTGTAGAGGGCGCTGTTGATGATACTGCTGATCACCGTTAGCATTGATACGAAGATTACCGAAGTTGAGCTGTCATCAAGAGTAAAGTGCGTAGGTGTTTGCTAAGTAACGTTGCCTTCGTTGTCTTCTCCGCGCATCGCGCAGTCTGTAGTAATGCCAGGGTGCGTGTATATGTGCTTCTTATTATGACATCACAAAAGAAGTTTGCTAAAGCTGTCATCCCCCTCAGCCGAATCATGAGCCGAACTGTGATCGGACCGCTGACTACAGTGGATCAGACTTCTTCGGACTCGGGGGAAGTGGGTCACAGCGTAAGCGCTAAAGAGGAGTCAATAGCGTAGGTCTCTATAGAAAACTTGCACCGTGCGCCCGCGTACGCATTTGACTAAACCACCGGGACCATGTGCCTTTAACCCTTTCTGTACCAGGGGCTTTGTACAGGGTGTATGATGCTGTAGGGTTTTCTGTGCCAATCAGCACTGAAAGCATACAAAGGGTTAATTAAACTAGACAAAGAAGCACAATTCATTTTCACATAATTCCATATTACATTGTAAAGCATAATGTACACATGCATACACATACATATGTAGGCCTACTTATTTATCAGCCATGGGTGGTTCAGTGTTTGTTTGTTTTTTTAAGAGGGGCAACTATTCACTGTGGAGGTGTATAATGGTTATGAGGACATACAATCTTGGCACAATACAATTAACCCATTTAGAATAGACTAATTTTGCTACATTGTCACGTATTTCCCATAGACGCCTGCCTGAGTATACTCGGGACTAGTTTTTAATGGGTTAATGAGGGATGAAAGTATAGCAAGTACACATTAGACCCATTTACACACTCTCGAAATTAACATTACGTGTATTTGAAAAACTTTTTTTTTTCCCCAATGTGATCAATGCTGTGGGGACTTTTATATCCTTTCATTGTATAATATTTTTCTTTTCAGGTTGAAGCCAAGTTCAACCACTTGCAAATCGAGGCCATTGAGAGCGACAAGCCATTAAAGGTAAGGAATGGCGAGGGGAAAAGAGGCGATTATGCTCTCGGGAAATACTTTGAAGTTAAAGTGCTAGAGAAAACCAAAAGATTAGAGAATGAGAACGAGCCTACTTTAGGACGCCAGAGCTGGACACAGCCGAGAAAGTAATTAGGCAGCGAAAGTAAATCAACAATGAGCTGATTGAGGTCCCTACAGCAGTTTAAGCAGGGAGGCTTCCACTTCCCTGGTTTAAATCTCCTCACAGCAATCGCCTGTGATCTTGGACAAGGCAGTTTATCCTCGTGATCGAGGGCCATTCACACTTACAGCAAAGTACGTAGAATTTTTGTGGTATTTCATTATTAAGTGAACACAAATACCTCACAAAAATGCTGTGGTTTTTAGGGTGGTAATTCAAAGTTTGCAGAAAAATTATGCGTGCGACATATGAATGCGAATTCTGTCAAAAAATATCACCCTTTGGACAGCAGTGCATTTCTCACATTAACTGACACCCTTCCCTGTCCTGTCAGTGTAGGAGATGCGCGAATATGTGCACAGTGCTTCCCTCCGAGAGGTGTACTTTCTGGTGACAGTTACATATACCGCAGTGTTTTGCAAATTATGAGAATGATACCAATTGACGGAACATATCAGGGCAATTACCTCCCCCCACAAGGACACTAACCCCCGGCTAAATACTGGTTAGTGATATGGTTAGAGTAAAGATTAGGGTTAGGTTTAGGGTTAGAGTTAGGATTAGGTTCAGGATTGGAATTTGGGTTAGGGTCAGGGGAAGAGTCCAGGGTAATTGTCCAGGGGGTAATTGCCCTAGAACCTTACTGTGGTATCTATTCCTGTGGTATTTCACAAATGAGAACAGTGAAAACGAAATACCACGGCAATTCCAATGTGATTACACCAAGTGCCAAGCCCTGTGGCGGGCTAAAGCTGTCAGTCGCTAAATGGTTTCTTGCTTTACATATTCCTTGCTTTCCGAGCTGGCAATGTAGAGCAAAGTTAAATTGCTTAGAAGAAAATTTGAAAGTATTTTGAAGAAAATGTACTGCCATTGGTTACTCTATGAAGATGAGAACATTTAGCCTAAAGCTGTTTCAGCTTTTACCATGTAGGCTATGTATTTGATTTTCCCCACGAGGGCAGATCAATAGATAATTCTAATGCCTTTATAGGTTTTTTAATAGTTTTTGTCATTTCTGTCAAGAAATAATTTAGAAAGAAATGTTCATGCAGTGAGTCATCAGCACTTTCAGAGAATCTTTTGTGTAGTGAGTATGATTTGTTTAGATAATGGTCCATGAAATGGACTTTGAAATTTGATGTTTTGATAGAGGAAGCATGGTCTCGTCTCAGAGAGAGAGAGAGAGAGAGAGAGACAGACAGACAGAAAGAAAGACAGACAGAGGGAGAGAGAGAGAGAGAAAGATAGAGACTTTTGGGTTTTTAAATTATGAATCATTCAAAAACGATGAGATTTGATCAATATGATGTGCAATGTTATTCACGCATGTGCATACGCATTGTAGTACTATACAACACTTGAGGGAAATGCCAGACCAGTTAAAAAGTTAGTCTGAAGGAAAGAGTACAATTTTTTAAAAGGTTTGGTCAAAATTGGATAAAACTTAAAAAGGTTATGAAATTGTAAGGTTTTGCAATTTTATCCAAAATGGTTCTTGAACCGTCGATATTAGCATGAAATGGGATAACTGATGAAATCATTTTCTCACTATTTTCCATGGATTGTGTTAAAAGAAAATAGATGGAATTTTAATTCTTCTGCTGTGAAAGGGTAAAACATGATGTCATTCCAGGCTGAATAACTTCAAAATTTTGATCAGTCAGATGTGTAGGATTTGAGACTTGGGCATAATTGTATTTGATCAGAAAAAAAAAGGCAACAGAAACTCTCAAGACTTTTATGTACATGTAAATTTAAACTATTTGGCAAGTTGTGAGATAATGACATTTCAACTTACTCATTTACATTTTCATATTGACTGTTCAAGAACTGTTTTGTGAAAATGTATAGATACAGAAAATAGATATGTATGAATGTGAAAGTAAACTGTAGGACTGCTTCCAAAGCTTCTGCTTTTTGGTAGGTTCCTCATATTAAATGCTATTTGTATTTGTTTATTTCCATCTCAGTTTGACAATTTTGCATTGTATTTCTCTCTTCAAATCAAATGAAATGTAAAATTGTGAAAACAAAATTCAAAAGAGTCTTGTTTCATACTGTCCTTCCGTATACTGTAGCTGAAGATTACTCTTCCAAAGGAGAAGGACCGGGATCGGAGTTACAGTCTTCTGATGGGCTCCGTCAACGACACCCTGGATGTCATCGAGTTCATCCTGAAATCCCTGCGACGAGTCTTCCCCCTCACCAGCATGGAGTGAGTGTGGATGAAGTTGGGTTGGATGGGGAAAGGGGGGGGGGGGGGTAGGGGGATGGAAGGGTTAAAGGGAAATTCTATCCTGATGTTCTCATGATCGGGTCAACTTCACTTAGATGTAGCGGGAGTGAAACAAACAGCTCACCTGTACAGTACATGTGCATGCAGTGAATGAATCTATGTGATGCAGGGCTGCCAACTCTCACGCATTGAGTGTGAGACTCACACATTTTGGTCCTTTCTCACTCTAAAACTTTATTTCATTTGCCTGCATTTCTATTGATCTCACTCATTTTGACTCCTAAATTATAGCATTGGCCAATGGGAGTCCCACTCTCAACTAGTTTCCAGTGTTGGCAGCCCTGGTGATGATACAGAAGACACACTTCACACTAGTGGCATCAATCTTCAGAATCCTTGATATCCCCTTCTTTACCATAATTTGTCACTTGTATTTCTTGTGGCTATCAGAAATGTAATGATAGACCAGACTTGTATCTTAAAGTTTTCATAAAATTCGAAGCCCAATTATGTAAGAAAAGTAGATCATTTTGTCTAATAAAATATGCCAATGGTGGTACTTGTAATGAGGAATAATTACCAAGAAATTTGTAGAGTGTTATGTGGTTGCTACATTTTTGTCACTCATGATTGTAAACCATGGAAACATGTTCTTGTAAGGTTTGCTGTCCTGACTTCCCCCTTCCCTTCTTATTCCCCTCTCCATTCTTTCCTTCCTTCTCCTCCCTCCCATATTCTTCCCGTCCATTCCTTCTCCCCTTCCTCTCCCCTCCCTCATCCCCACTCCATTCCTCTTCCCTTCCCCTACCTCCCCTCCCCTTTTCTCCTCTTCTCCTCCCTTTCCCCTCCCTTCACTTTTCCTTCCCTTTCCTTCCCATACCCCTCCCCTTCTCTTACCCCTCCCTTCCTCTCTTCCCCTCCTTTCCCCTCCCCTTTTCTTTATTTTTCTTCCCCTCCCTTCTCCTTTCCTTCCCTCATCTTCCCCTTCCTTCCCCTCCTCTTCCCCTCCCCTTTTCTTCCCCTTCCCCTCCCCTTTCCTTCCCCACCCCTCTCCTCTCCTCTTCCTCCTCTTCCCCTCCCCTTCCCCTCCCCTTCCCCTCCCCTTCCCCTCCCCTTCCCCTCCCCTTCCCCTCCTCTTCCCCTTTCCTTCCCTCCCCTCTCCTCTCCCTTCTCTTCCCCTTCCCCTCCCCTTCCCCACCCCTTCCCCTCCCCTTCCCCTCCCCTTCCCCTCCTCTTCCCCTTCCCTTCCCTTCCCCTTCCCTCCCCCTTCCCCTCCCCTTCCCCTCCCCTTCCCCTCCTCTTCCCCTCCCCTTCCCCTCCCCTTCCCCTCCCCTTCCCCTCCCCTTCCCCACCCCTTCCCTTCCCCTTCCCCTCCCCTTCCCCTCCTCTTCCCCTCCCCTTCCCCTCCCCTTCCCCTCCCCTTCCCCTCCTCTTCCCCTTCCCTTCCCCTCCTCTTCCCTTCCCTTCCCATCCCCTTTCCTTCCCCTCCCCTCTCCTCTCCCTTCTCTTCCCCTTCCCCTCCTCTCCCCTTTCCTTCCTCTCCCTTCTTCTCATCTCATCCCCCTCCTCTTCCCCTCCCTTTCTCCTTCCACACCCTTTCCCTCCTCTCCCCTCCCTTCCCCTCCCTTCCCCCAACCTTCCCCTTTCCTTCTCCTTCCCTTTCCTTCCCATACCCCTACCCTTCTCCTACCCCTCCCTTCCCCTCCCCTTTTCTTCCTTTTCCTTTCCCTCCTCTTCTCCTCCCCTTCCCCTCCCCTTTTCTTCCTTTCCCCTCCCCTTCTCCCCCTCCCCTACCCTCCTCGTCCCTTCCCCTTACCCCTCCTTTCCCCCCTTCCACAGGAGGCTGATCCGTAAGGTAGAGTTGAATCCACCGGAGCGCCAGACCCACATGGAGGCACGCCTAAACAGGACCTCGCTGGTGGAGCAGGGCCCTTGCGGTGGCTTTAGCCACATGTACAAGTTCATGTGTGACTATTGGGACCTGTCCTACTTGGCAGAGGTGGCCTGGGTAAGACATTGTCCCGTTGATGGTAGAGGAGCACATATTAAACATCCATCAGTAAAGATAACAACTGTAGGTTGGGTTTACAGTTAGCTCAAGATTTTTTTTTTCTTCCTAGGCTGGTCTGACAATTATTTGTATTTGCACATATTCTACTCCTTGAGGTAATGGTAGCAAGATATCTTATTCACTTGTTCCAATGAAATACCTTACTTTCAAAATTGGGATCCACTTCGCTGGCATTACTTGCTGTGCTAAGGCATTGGCAGGTTTATCTGTTTTCTTGATCATCTATGCTAAAAGGAAACTATGTATACGAGTAATGTGACCGTCTACTGTTTCAAGTTTGAATTTGTATGAAAACTGACACCATGATGGGGAATGCTTCAATCCCAATATAAAGTCTATTGAACCCGTTGAAGACGAGTACCAAGTGTACTTTGGCAGGTGTCTATGGGAAATGCGTGTTATAGCAAAATCAGCTGTTCAAGGATTTTCAATGGGCTGTTCAATGGGCTAAGACTCAAAATCAGCTGTTCAATGGGCTAAGACTCATACTCTGACACTTTCTGTTGTTTGCTTGCAAATTAAGAAAAAAAAAGCCAGGTTTATTCATTGTCTTCAAATTTGTTGAATAGATTACTTTGTGCTTCATGCAATCTTTTTTTCTTTTTTCAATTTTTAAAGTTTTTCCTCTGGTGTCATATCATAATTCATATAAAGAGCAAAGATTTTCTGAATATGATGATATATTGGCTAATTTAATAACTAATGTGTTTTTCTCTTCTCCTGTTATCAAGGATGTGGACACTATATACTTGTCTCAAGACTGCAGGGAGCTGAGATTAAATGATTTTGACGATCTCAAACCAAGGTACTTCCAGCTCTTTAAGTGAAAATCCTTGAAAGCTAGTTTGTGTGTATAGAAGTAGGAAACTTAGAGGAACAGGACAGTAAAAGTTTCACTAGATTCCGATGAAAATTGAGAAAGTACGGTAATGACTTTTTAAAGTTGTGATCAATCAAGTACAAATTGGCTATTCTGTGATTTCACAGGTGAGTCCTCTCCTTTTCTCTGTGCTGTAAAATAAAAAATAAAAATTAATTTTCCCATCAAATATTTTTTCTTTCTTATTTGACTTAATAACCTAATGAGATTTAAATTGTGTTAGTTGACGTGTCAGTGTACTTGCTTTTGCTATGAACATGACTTTGAACTTCATGTTGTTTGTGTGGAGATGCCTGTGCATACAAGGTTGCTAAACTTTTCATGAAGAATAAAATGATGTGAAACTTGGATTATCCATTACATCTTTGTATGATACCATTGCATTCTCCTTTACTGTGTTGTGAGCAGATGATCTTTCAATGGCTAATTCTCTCTGGCTGTAAGAGGAACTGCTTGAATACAAATAGTTTTCATCATCGTGTTTCATCACCTCAATCTGACGATGGCTGACTTTCACCAGACATCAAATATGTGTTACCCACTCAGATTCTTCATCACTCCATTACTACTGAATTATTTTACAGTAGCCTCTCATTCAGCTGAAAACAGCAAAAACAACAACAAACTTTGTAAATCTGACCACAAATGTTCACTTTGTTGGACTAGGTTCTTGAAAGGAGGCCAAATCACCGACAAAAAAAAAGTCAAAAAAAGAATATCGAAGCATGTAAAACTTTTGTTTTCAATGTGTTGTTCATTTCAGCAAACATCTCTTGCCGATTGTGTCAGTACTACATTACAACACATGGTTCACCACTCTCTCAATGGTCAACTTCAAATTGGTAAGTCGCATTGGGCGAATATCTGGGCCATGCCATTATGAAGAACTGTGATCAGTTCTAATCATTTTCTTGATATATGGTAAGCTTTGTAATGCCACTTACATCGCCTTCACTAGCATCTTGAAGCTGCCTATACTTTATGATGCCACAACAATATGTACAATGTACCTGTGTTTTTGTCATTCACCACTTCATGACAATGATTCCATTCATATTCCATTCCGTTCCATTCGTATGGTGAAATAGATATTCGTTTCTAGTCATTATTATATCTTTTCTGTTCAATCTTAAGAGGATGTCATAGACTGGCTGCCTCAAGAAAAGCTACAACATAAATGAAACAAAGTGGGAAATAGGGATGTCAAACATGATGGTATTTGTATGAAAAAAAGACATATTTCCACCATGTCAAATTGGGTAGAGAAATATTTATTATACGTTTTTGACTATTGATGCTGAAATTTGCAACATGAAAGTGATACATGTCTATCTCTCTCTCCCTCCCTCCCTCTCCCCCTCTCCATCTCTTCCACTCCCCCTCTCTATCCCCCTCCATCTCTCTCACGGGATGGTCCCCGCATCCTCAGCCACAAGAGGTTCTGAGGGAGATACCACGGGTCCTCCTCTCCTCCCAGACCCTGGAGTGTTTGATCCTCGATGGAGTGGGTCTCAAATGGTAATCTGACTTGCCTCTTGTAGCATCCAATTTTTCTTTTCCCTTTTTCTTTCAATGAAAAGGCTTTTTCATAAAGGAAAAAAGATGCTGAAAGCAAGAGACTGTTAATCAGAGGGGTGACGAGTGAGATGTGCATTTTCTTCATTTTGTCTCCCTCTGCAAATGAAATGTGCAAGATCGCAACTGCTGATCTGTAATTTATAAACATGTCGGAAAAAGGAACCACAAGACTCGAACCTAGTGTCATCTACTGCTTTCCGGGCAGCAACACTACCACCAAGCTACCCCTTGTTGCCAGCAGTGACACGATGAACTTGGAACAAATACGCAAATTTGGGTCCTGTAGTTCCTCTTTATGCCTCCTTCCGAAGGATGCCGGAAGTATTATTTCTGACATGTTTGTTGAATTACAGATCAGCAGTTGCGATCTTACAGATTCAATTTGTAGAGGGGGACAAATTGAAGAAAACTCATACCTCAGAAAAGATAATGTTTGCGAGAATGTGTAGAAGTTAGCTTGATGCTAATCAAAGTACATGTACCATAAAGTCTAATGTATACAATTGACTTTTGGTCTGGCTCTATTGAATGTAGGACAACAAAACTTGAATAAAAAGAATTAAGCTGAACTACTGTAGATGACTGATTAGTACATGTATCTTGCAACCTGTCAAACGCAAGCAGGAAAAATGGTGAGACGTTTTCAACCTGCAAAATCTTCAAAGATATCATGATACATATATATTCTTTTTTTTTTTTAAGTGTATCATCAACATGCTGCTGAACACAGGCCAGAAAAAGAAAAAAAAGAGGACATTATCATGTAACTGAAAATTTATTAAAGTGAAAGTTGGATTTTCCTTCATGGATGAAACAGTAAACATCAAAAGATAGTAGCGCATAGCTTTCCTCTGTTGCCACTTGAGATGTTTTTCTCTCTACTTTGGGAAAGGCAGTTGATATGAAAACATAATTCTCTGTCTCACCTGTATAATCTTTTTATTTCTTCAGGGATTTTGTACGGGACTTGAGCACCTCGCTGCTGTCCAACCCCCAGTCCAATCTCCGTGTCATCGACCTCTCCAACAACCCCCTCGACGACCGGGGCATCAAGCACCTCTGCGGGCCCGTCGCGAAGATGACGCACGGCCTCTCGGAGCTGCGGCTGTCCAAGACGGGCATTAGTGGGGATGGTGAGCTCATATTCAGGGATTAAAGGTGCATGGTCCCGGTGTTTTAGTCAAATGCATACGCGGGCGCACGGCGCAAGTTTCCTATAGAGACCTACGCTATCGACTCCTCTTTAGCGCTTACGCTGTGGCCCACTTCCCCAAGTCCAAAGAAGTCTGATCCACTGTAGCCAGTGGTCCGATCACAGTTCGGCTCGTGATTCGGCTGAGGGGGATGACAGCTTTAGCAAACTTCTTTTGTGATGTCATGATAAGAAGCACATATGCACACACCCTGGCATTACTACAGACTGCGCGATGCGCAGAGAAAACAACGAAGGCAACGTTACCTAGCAACACATATGCGCTTTACTCTTGATGACAGCTCAACTTCGACAATCTTCGTATCAACGCTAACGGTGATCGGGAGTATCATCAACAGCGCCCTCTACACTACCTCTACACTACCGGGACTATGCACCTTCAACTATCGTACTTTACCTCGTCACTGCTGGCATTCCCGGTTTCTTGTCCTATTTACATTTATATTTGGCTCTAACCCTCCTGTGCTTCGTTTTATCAATCAGCTTGCAGGCTGGAGTACTTTCTTTGCCAATTAGCACAGATGCATGGAAAGTAAATTGTCAATGGAATAGAGATTACCTCTTCCCCCAACTGCATCCCCCAATACCTAAGTGTCATCATGGTTGGACAGAGACACATTGCTACACCTGGGTTGGTTTGTTAACTTTACAGCTCAGTCATGTTTGGTTTGATTACTGAATATTGAAGAAAAAAAAATGCTTGGCAAATTACAATAGATGCCTGGGTGCATAAAGCCTAAAAGGTATTGCAGATACTGTAATTTTGTCTTCATCATCACTGTCATAATAGCAGCATCTTTACAAAGATACAAAGATTACAAGATAGGAATAGACCAAGAGTATGATACAGTCAGAGAGAGTGCTTTATGTTAATACACTATTTAGCAAAAATTTATCCTTATGTGTGATAGGGACGAGGATTAAGTTATGTTATGTCATGTGTAATGTTGTTGGCAATTTGTGATTTTTGTAGTGTTTAGAATTATCCTCCCTCTGTTGATCAAACTTTAGGTGCCTCGGCATTAGGCAAGGCCCTTGGAGAAAACAACTTCATTCCAACCACACTCAAGGTGCTGGACCTGTCAGGGAATGCCTTCAGGGATTCCGACCTTGCGGTAAGAATTAACATCTCTTTCCTCTACCTGTCAACCCAGTACGATGCAAACCAAAAAATGTTGAAATATCATATTTTGTGACTCATTTGTATGTAGCTTTCTTGTGGGATGCGTAGGCTTAATAATGGGGAACTTTTTTTTTTCTAGGTTGAGACTATTCAAGATTTCTCTTCAGGTTCTGAATAAATCATACCTTGTGCGATCATAAATTGTGCCAAAGTTCACTCTTAATTGCTACTGGCAATTAAAGTAAAATTTGGCAGGCAAAATCTCAAGTGCTATAAAGAGGAGAGAGCCTGGTGTCATGTGCTAGGAACATATACTACTCACTAACTGCTCATCAACAACTGTTTTTTAATATAAATCATTGTTTTCGGGCGAGTGAAAAGTACTGGTATAAACTTGGCATGCCATTGCATGAGAGAAGCATGCGAAAGTAACAGTCAGATACATGTAAGTGTTATTCTTGTTTCCAATCCTTTTCGTGCGAGATATGTTTCTGTCCAAAGATATGTTCTGAATGTGAGATATGTTCATGAGAGATATGTTTCTGTTCAAACATGTCTATGGAAAATCTTGAGCTTTTTTTTTTTTTTTTTTTTGCTTTTTTCTTTTTGTAACATATGTATTGCCCTCATTGTGGAAATATAGATTTTTGTGATTGAAACATGGTCACAGCATCACTGGTCACTGGTCAAATTGATCTTGTTCACTATGATGTGATGCATTATTCGGCATGCCTTTTTTTTCAGTTAGTAACAGTGAAACATTTAAACCACGTCCCCTCCCCTAATGATCAGTTCATGATGATTGAAAAAGAAAAGGATAGGACACCATCAATGACCAGTAGAGACTGATCATCAAAGTGACCAGTGGAAGCTTAGATAGGGAAGGATAACAATTAACTTTGTACAACTAAATCATGGAAAATATTGATGTTTGACTGTCTCTAAAGGGATGGCTAGTAACTGATTAGTTGGAATCAGTGGGAATGCTGGTGATGATTGTTCCAATTCTTGTGGGATTCATTTAAGACTACATTATATATCTATTGTTGTATGAAAATTGTTTGCTTCAGAATGGTCTCATATTCAAGTAATGTGCAGTTTAATGGTTCCAGGCTAGCATGCCTGTACAGTGACGGGCATTAAACTGCACATTACTTGCATATGAGACCATTCTGAAGCAAACAATTTTCACACAACAATAGATATATAATGTACTCTTAAATGAATCCCACAAGGATTGGAACAATCATCCCCCAACATTCCCACTGATTCCCACTGATCAGTTACTAGCCATCCCCTTTAAACCAACAAAGTGGGTGAGCTAGGCATTGTAGTGTTCTATCTTATCACATAAGGATCAAAACAGATTGAGAAGGTTTACGCAAATCCACATATTGTGGACAGCTAGGCATTAGGAGGACGTTCCAATTCACTCATCCTGGCCTGTCACACACAGCAGTTTGTAACGTCTGCTGCTCACAGTAACGACTGTTGCCATGGCAACAGTCTAAGCAACAGACAATCAGCCTCGGAACATTTGAGATGTTGCCATGATAACTGCAACTTAAGTGGCTTACAATGATTTCTGGCATCTCTGTAAAGCAATCCATAGAATGAATATCGGTGACCAGGAAAATAATAATTTATATTTTTATATACAGTTACATGTACATCTGTATAAAGTAGAGACAATTTGTTTCATAGTTTCAACTATACATTTAAGTGGAGCCAATTTGCTTTGATTTTGGAGTGTGTTGTTGATGATGTAAATTATGACATTTTGAAGTGAAACTGGCCCACTTTTAAAGTAATTCTCAGGTCCAGTAAGCCTATCAGACTAAATGCATAAATGTCCTGTCTGTAGGATGTCCTTAGCCTCTTTATTCTGCCTGTTTGTGTGTGTGTCTGTATGTTTATGTGTGTCTGCCTGTCTATCAGCATGTGTGTTTGTGAATGTCTATCCATGCAAAGAATTTCAGAATTCATTATGGCAAAAGACTTCATTTTTTTTTTCAGTTGTGATTGTGTAATTGCCTTCTGAACATTGTAGACTGCTCCCACAAAGTTTGAAATATTATTAACCAACAACGGTTTTAATGTGAGATTGGCTCTATTTAGATGTCATCATTTTTAGGATCGCAGACAGTGAAACAGTAATTAAAAAAAAAAAACACCCTTGTTCAGATTGTAATTAGTTACTCTTTTGATTTGTCATGAGATATCATATATTTTATGACGTATAGACAGTGCATGCTCCTGAAGGCACTGGACTAGATTATATTACATGCATGATTAGCCCCACTACTGGTTTATGTCACTGAGGTCAAAGGTCAAGAGGAAGAAGAAGTTTTTATTGGCTGATAAAGCATTTAGCGATTGTAAAATATAGAGTGAAGTATTAGGACAGGGTCTGCACTAATTATCTTTTTATGTAAGTAATGTGAATTTGCAACATTGCAGTGCCGCGGGAGATCTGACTGTTATTAGTGCATGACCATGCATTGTAACAAATGTCACATCCTGCCAATTCAACTGATCATAAATCGGGACATTAATACTTCATTTGCCCGGGCATGTAATATGTGGTGTGATTTCTCCCTTTTTTTTTTTTTTTTTTTTTTTTCTTTTTTTTTTTTTTTTTTTTTTTGGGCGGGTGGTGGGGGATGGGATGGATCAAATATAATATTATATCAATGGTAATTGAAATGAATTCATGTATATGCAAACATTACCATATTTGGAGTAAAGTCTCACATTCCCTTTAACTCATTCTCTGCCAACAGGCTGTTGGTCAGTGGGACTTTAATGTACAAACAGTGTAAATTTGTTCACTGGTTGTGCAGGGACTTTAATTCAGCTGTCGTTTGTATCCCTATACAGCTCTCCTAAGACTACTTCCTAACTCTCTGTGTACTTGAGCTCCAAAGGCGAGGAAGATGATCATTAGTCCCACTAGTTCAAGTTTGTGAGAGTCTTTTGAAAGAATAATGAGCTTTGGTTTCAGAGCAGAGGGAAATGATTCCCTTGATACTGTAAGAGGGTAACTCAATTTCTCTGTGCAGATACTTACATGTACATTTGGACATAATTGTCATCTTCTACCACATCTGTGACAAATACATACATAGATTTGCAGTTACATACACATATACGTTACAATACCTTACGCAGAGTTTGAGAAGATGAAATGAGATGCGGGTAATTAAGAATATAGATGTATGCCTGTGGGAATTAAATACTGACAATGTTTTGGATGGCATTCGATAGGTAGGCACTTCAGAGTAATTCAGCACTCAGTGTTTCCTTTGTTGTCTTCTGTTTTTAATCCACAAAGGGGAGAAGACTCTAGTTTAGCATGGTTAATAGGAATTTCTCACGTGTGAACCAATCCCTGTGGTGATCCTTTGTTGCGTGAAACCAGAACTAGACTTAGGTTTTCAAATGAATGCTTTGCGATGAAAAGAAAAAGAGATTTCAATGGCTTAATCAGTATTGAAAGGCTTTCCTGAAAGAGATCACTTAGACTCGAGTGCGCACTCATAGCCGGGCATTGAAAATATCCTGTCATAGAATCTCGGGTGCAAGTCTTTCTGAGATAATTGAAAGTATTAAAGGTAGAATAAAGTTCTCAGAAGGGCTCAAAATTCATCTTCCACCATTTAAAATTTGCTTTGCAATAGATTGAAAGGATCTACCAAGAAGCTTGTATGGCTGACACAATTTGCCAGGATATAATAATGACTTGCTTTGGAGCAATTTGAGATCAATAGTGTAAGATAATTTTGATCTTAGTACGTAACTTTTCATTCCGAAAGTGCCCTCCCCATCCAGCAGAGGATAGGTAGAACATTACGTGATGGTCGATCGTGCCCTAGCAGTAGTACTTCCTAATAAGCTGCATGTGATTCAAGCTCGCATGGAAGATGATAGATATTGCTCTGGCCAGATTTGTAATCAATTATAATTTTTTTTAAAAAAGAAGAAAATTTGAAAAAAATATGTAATTGTAGTAACCACAATCTGGTATGCTCTGAGATTGCAATACTTCTGTCATACCTTTTTGGCTAATATTTCACATTTTAATTGTTACCTAACTGAAAATGTGTTATCACAGCATCATTTTACTTTTCTTTTTATTTCTTTGGCATACAATGTATGCGTCCATTTTTTAGAAGAAATTGACAGTGTCTGTAGGCATATGGAAACTTTGTTTTACCCTTAAAGAAGGGCTTGATTGTTGAGAAGTGGCCTCTCATAAAGAAATGTTCACTGAGTAGTTTTGATTAATGTGTTATCACAAGAACATCACTAATTTTTAAATCTCAGTCTATGAGGCCCTTCATGGGGCCTAAGATGATTTGACCTAGCAGGTCAGCTTTGCCAACTTGACAGTTTAAACGTTTCTAGCACGAGTGAAGCGGCAAAATGAAGTACAATACTGTTAACCCCCCCCCAAAAAAAAGCAAACAAACAAACAAACAAACAAACAAACAAACAATTAAATTATATTATATTAAAAAATTAGAAAAAAAATTAAAAATTAAAAAAATATAAAAAAATGAATAGATAAAATAAATAAATAAATAAGATAAACAGACAGGTTTCATTACTGTTACACATCATGATAGACATGGAAAAGAACAACTTTCTATATATTCAAATTTAAGCCTTTAAATGTGTAGTTAAAGAAATGAAAAGTAACAAGAATACATGTAGATATCAGGTTTAGATGAAGACTGTTTGAAATTTTGTGCGAGTCGTGTCATTTGATTAAACCAACACCATCCGCCTGAATTTTGTGTAAACAGAAGGGAGCCCCCATGTCAGAGTGTTCACGGCAGCTGATGCTGGTGAGTGAAGGAGGGATGCATGAGGTCATTTGTGGTGCTTGAGGTCATTTGAGGTGCCGTAGGTCATTTGAGGTGCCTTAAAGAGAAACTCCGCTCCGGCTCTCTAGCTACATTGACTTTTTGATAGATCCAAATGAGTGAAAGATCAGACGAACAGACACCATAGAAGTTTCTCTACTTTAAAATCAAAATATCAAAGTTGTGATATTTTGTGTTTTTCATGATCACATATATAAATTAGATGAAGATGGTGTAAATTCCTCACAAGCCACATGTTGGCTGGTACACAACTCTTATCAGAATTTCATTTTTTTTTAATGACTTGAAGGAGTATCATGATCACCTTTGCATGAATCATTTTACACGTATGATGAATTCACAAAGCCACAGTTGCTTACTGTTGGTACTTTCTAAAAATTATTTTCATTACTGTTTATTGATACAAACCTATTAGAGAATGACATCAGATTTTGGCATTTGCTGTTGTCTGAGCAGTTTACTTAATTGTTCATGTTTCTGATCTGTATAAAGACAACTCACTTGTTCTGTCTTGTTTGGATTTTATCAAAGACACCACAATCAAGGAGTGGAGTTTCCCTTTAATAGTCCCAGGGCAGTTTTTTCGGCATGTGGTGCACACTGCATGGTAGAAAACCAGAAACCCAACTATCAAAGGGGTAGATGGGAAATCAGAAGTTTGTTGGGAATTACCCTAAGTTGTGCCCTTCACAAGTTATTTTGCGTAGCCAACAGAATATCCCTGTAGTATCTAGTTGTAGTTAATCCCATTTCTCCCTTTTTTTTTTTTCTTGTTGGGTGTCTGTAGGGATGATGAACACTTTGCCTCTTGATATGTTTTGTTGTTGTTTTGGAATAAGTTTAGTTTTTCCCGCCTGTCACCCTGTAGATGCATTATCGTGTCATGGACATGTCTATAGATTTGAAGGGGATTGCTTTTGGTTCTCTTGAGGTATTTGAGCATGCGTATTTCTTTCCCAAAATGAGTTATTACTTCTTCTTTTCTCTCCTTCGTTCCCTCTGTCACCAAACAAATCCCATTGGTCACGTTTCTGTGGGTTTGTGCTGTATCTTTTGATCATCATTTCCACCATTCATGGCTAGTATTTCATGTTGGGTAAACACTTCTCTTTCATATGACCCCCCCCCCCCCCCCCATTTTTTAAAATCATTATTAAAACTGTTGTTTATTTCAGTTGTGGGTTTATGTAAAGCATTTAAATTGTTAAATTTATAAAATGATGCTCAAATTGGCAAAATATTTCAGACAAGGAAGTTAGTGTGTTTATTTTTTTCTCTTTAAATCATGGATGTGCAGATTTAATGAATGTAATCAGTTTTGTAGAGAGTCTTTCTCCATGCATAGAAAATGGCAGTAAATTTAAGAGGTGCCAATTTGACAAGGTACAGGTACTGTGTAAAAATTCCTGCCCGCCCCCCCCCCCCCCTCCTCTTTTTGTGTAGGTCATGGTAGTGGTGATAGGAATCTTTCCTTTTATAGAAAATGCCAACTTAGAATGCATGCCAGGGGAATGAATTTAGATAAGAATCTGTGTGTGAAAGTTTGTTTGTATGTGTGCACTTGTGTCTAGTAGTCATAGACATATAGCCCGGCGTATGTTTGGTGCTGAAATTTTGCATGCATGCAACACAGGGTATGTGGTTTCACTTGATAATAGGACAGTGATTTTAATTAAACTGCATGGACATGGTCTTATTTACCCAGGGTAGCCTCTTTAGCACGAGTCCTGCTCTTTCCAAGGGCCCTGCCATTATTATTACCCCCAGCATTGCCAGGTGCCCATTTTGTCATTTGGGACAAGAGGGACATTGCTGGTAAAGATATCTTAATGAAGGATGCATTAAAGTACTTGGCAGGACTTGAACTCGGGACATCTGTTATGAAGTCAAGAGTCTTATCCACTATACCACAGTGCCCCCACAAATGAAGGGGTGCTGTGTGTTCAGGAATAATGCACAATTCCAATGACATGAACTACAGTCACACCTTCTTTTGATATCAAAGTTGCAACTACAGCTGTACCTTTCAATATGCTCCATCCAGCTGCCTTGTGCAGCAACTACAAAATTTCCTTTGAGTAATGGTGTGTCGTACCACCCGTGACCCTGCATATAATGTCCACCTTTCTAATATGACCAGTAGCCTCCATCCCCAATCGTGTCCTATGGTCAATATTATGGTATGTACAGCTAGAGCAGCCACAAAGTTGAGATTAAATCCTATTTGTAAGAACGCCAAGTTGCTACATATTATCATTCTGTCACTGTTTTACACTCACTAGAATCTCACACAGTGAATTTTTCCAGGACCAACCTAAATACATTGTACTTTAAAAGCAAGATTTATATGGTTTTTTATTTGTCTGAACATTATTCATTTGTCAGACTATTATTGTCCAGCAGTGGATTTGAAATGATGTGAATATCTGACAAGTGATTCAAATGGCAGGCAATCTGTCTGCAAGTGGCCACCTGTCTGCGAAAGGACACTTGTTTTGTTTCCACAGAGTTGTTACCATACACAGGTGGGGCTATGCCTAAGTGCAAATGAAGAAGTACTGTCCTTTTCAAACCCATATCATATACATTTTTGGAGATAGTTTTGGCATAAAAACAAGCATGTTTGAGTTAATCTGTTTTGAAACACAGTAGATCCAGTTTTTCCCCCATTTTTTTTTCCTCATGCCCCCACAGAAACTCCTGCTTGTTATGTGTAGAATGACGGTGATACTGTCCGGATCTTTTTTTTTTTTTTTTTTTTTATAGCCTGCCTGTTGGATTTTATGCCTCTTGTGCCTTTACAGGTGTATATAGAAGCCTTGAGGTGTTTTGAAAACAGTGCCATTTTCAAGTCACTTTTCATGCTTGGATTATTACATGTACATGTGAGCATGTGTTTGTATTGTATACCCGGTACTCTGTACGAATCACAGCATCATTCATCCCCCAGCAATGTCTGCCTGTGTCTGCCTAATTAGCATGATGTCTGAGCATGTTTCATATACAATTTGTAATAGAGGATCAACCTACAGATATAGAAATATTAAATGTTTTGCTTCTATGCTTCAGACTACTCATCGTCATGCTGAAGGCATGAATCTAAGACTAGATTTTTTTTTCCATTCTTTGTAGAATTTACGGAAAATGCATTTCAAAGTTTTCTGCCAATAATGGATGAAAATATTATAGGTTGAAATAATCCCATCAAGTTTGTACACTGGGGTTTAGTGTGAGAGAGTTTAAAGGTAAACAGACTCAGGATTCAAGAGGGCGCTATTGCAAGGACACAGGCTTATGCATCTGCCAATATTCAAGATTTAACCATTGGTATGGTGAGTATTTAGAATATGGTTGAAATTCTGTCAATCTCATTTCTTCTCCTGAATCGGCCATTGTTCCTGGATGGTCTACCTACTACAGTTGTACATACAGTGTACAGATTCTTCAAAGACATAGTTCACATACATGTACTACCAAGCTGAAGAGACTTGCATGAAGATGTGTAGGCCTATTGTGTAACAGGTACTGTAATTGATGGAATGATGTGTCAGTATAAAACACGATATCAGTCTACACATTACCTGAAGATTGATAATCAGTCCCGTCCAGCATGTACCCTTGTACATTGTACATACATTGTACTATCATACCCATGCTACATGTTACCAGCAAATCATGAGTAGCGGTATTGAACCTGTACAATAGTGAGCGTATGCAGTCCTTGTGATCTACTTTTACAGTTAACTAGGTTTACCTCATTGATCTGCATAACGAAGATGGTGGCAATCATCAGATCTTGCAAGAGCCCCCTCTTGAATCCCTGTGCCTTAAAAAAAAAAAAAATACATACAAATATGTAACTTCCATAATCTAAGTCTTCATTTTCATGAAACTTTTACTGTCCAATGTGTTTGTATGCTGCACTCATTATCAAATCCAGCTTTTACATGGCGTGGAATCTAACTATAGGCCTGTGTGGAATGAACGAAAGTGGGTGGATACTTTAAATACATTGTGTGGTTGTAGTAAATCAGTTGAATATTTTATGCCACCCACTGGGGGCAGAGATTAGACTGTACCTGGATGTTTAAACATACATACATACACCAAAGCATACCAAGGTATCAAACTATGTGTCAGCAGTTCACAAGGTGATGTTGGCCGAAACAAAACACATCCTCTCCTTCCACCCCCCCCCCCATTTTGTTGTCCCCGCCGAACGAGTTTGAGCGGGGGACTATGAAACGGGCTCCGTACATGTGTGTGTCTGTGCGTCCGTCCGTCCGTCCGTCCGTCCGTCCGTCCGTGCGTCCGTGTGTGCGTCCGTGTGTGATCAAAATGTTCAATTTGCTACTTCTCTGTCATTTATGAGCCAATTTTGATTCTGTTTGCTTTATATGATAGCACTACATGGGAGCTTTAAAACTTCTACACAGAATTTCAGTTGTGACCTTTGACCTTGACTTTTGACCTATATTGTACATTTCGCTACAAAATGCTACTCCTTCGCCATTTCTAACCTGATTTCGATTCCGTTTGCTTTATATGATGGCACTAGTTGAGGGCTTCAAAACTACTACACAGAATTTTGACCTTTGACTTCTTTGACCTTTGACCTTAATTTTTGACCTACAGTCAAACTCGGATACCTCGAATTCGTCGGGACTGAAGAAAATGGTTCGACGTACGCGAATTTCGAGGTACGCGGACGTCGAATTTTCTTCGACTTATCCGATGTTTATCGATGTTCGACGTTTATCGATGTTCAACATGGTGTCAGCTGTTATAGTGCCTACTGATTGTTTGCATGCTTGTCAATTTGAATTGAATCAACTTTTATATGAATGAATTGAGTGAAAATCGGAAATGAAATCAAAATTTCAGAAATAAAGATTTTGGTGGCCCGATCGCGCCACCAAAAAAAAAAAAAAAAAAAAAAAATCGGATGTTTGCCTTTACTTTTGAAAATGAACAGCGGTAACAATCGGCTACGTAAGATGCTAAAATAAATGTCAGGGGTTTGCGTTTAATTGTGGAAATGAATGACGGTAATATTCGACTCGGTATGATCCGAAAATAAATGTCGGATGTTTGCTCATACTTTTGGAAATGAATAACGATAAGACTCAGCTCCGTATGGTGCTAAAACTAATGTTAGATATTTGATTTTGCGTTCGGAAATGAATAAGGATAACATTCGGCTCCGGAAGACGCTGAAATAAATGTCGAATTATTGCTATGACGTTCGGAAATGAAAAACAATAACATTCAACTCCGTACGATGGTTAAATAAATGTCGGATGTTTCCTTATACTTTCGAAAGTAAATAGCAATAGCATTCGGCTCCGGAAGATGCTAAAATAGATGTCAGATGATCGTTTTTATGTTCGGAAGAAAATAGCAGTAATATTCTGCTCCATCATGTCCATATGATGCTAAAATAACTGTCTGAGGTTTGCTTTTAAATTTCGAAATGAATAACAGCAACATTCAGCTGCGTTTAATGGTAAAATTAATGCTTGATGTTTGCTTTGACGTTCGGAAAAGAGTAACAATAATATTCAACTCCTGACAATGATGAAATAAATGCTGGATGTTTGCTTTTACGTTCGAAAGTAAATTGCAATAACATTTAGCTCCGGAAGATGCTAAAATAAATGTCGAATGTTTGCTTTGATGTTCTGAAGTGAATAACAATAATATTCAACTCCGTACGCTGATAAAATAAATGCCGGATGTGTGCTTTTACGTTCGAAAGTAAATGTCAATAGCATTCAGCTCCGGAAGATGCTAAAATACATGTCGAATGATTGCTTTTACGTTTGGCATGTTTGGAAGTGAACAGCAGTAACATTCTGCCCCATACGATGATAAAAAAATATTAGATATTTGCTACGGTACATTTCGAAATAAATATCAGTAACATTCAGCTATACGTTTCATGGTCCAAAATGTCTGATGTCTGCCTTGACGTTCAAAAATGAAAAACAGTAACATTCGGCTCTGTGCGATGATCAAAATATTGTCAGATGATTCATTTCACTTTCGGAAGTGGACGGCAGTAACATTCGGCTCCGCTCGATAATGAAATAAATGTCGGATGTTTGAAATGAATAACGGTAATATTCTGCTCCGTACGATGCAAAAATAAATAACAGATTGTTGCTTTAACATTTCGAAATGATTAATGGTATTAATCCGCTCAGTTAGATGCTAAAACAAATAGCGGATGTTTGCTTTCACGTTTGGAAATGGATTAGGATAGTATTCAGCTCCGTAAGATTCTAAAATGAATGTCGGTTGTTTGCTTTTACATTTAAAAATGAATAACGGTAACTTTCGGCTTTTTACAATGCTAAAACAAATGTCGGATGCTAACAAATGTCAGCAAATGCTCCCATTTTCTCAATTCAAACGTAAGTTTTGACCTCCTCAATATAATGGGCATCAACTTTTTAAATAATCTCTACGTCTATTTGTCAAATCTTTAAACACAGAGTAAAATGATTGAATTTTCTATTCATTTGTTTTAGACATGGGCATCTGTATCACTTTAATAATGCTTAATATTAATTTGTCTATGTTTAGTAGGACCGATTTAGTTTTTCTAATGTTTTTCCTGATTTTTTTTTTTTACCAGATTTTACTTTCGACCACCAGAAAATAAAAATCAATGATATTGGTGGCCCGATAAAACTTAGTGCGGAGCCCTGTGTATTCTATTCTTCATTGTGATCGGCCTATACTTCCAGATTTTCATAATCGCATTGCTGGAAAAAAAAAAGTTTCAGTGCTTGCGTTCTCGGGGAAGTAAACTTCGTGAAAGGCAAAAAAAAAAAAGTTTGAAAAAGGCACTACGAGGGAGATTTATGTTTTGACAGTGGAGCGTGATTAATGGCAAAGATATAACTGTCAACGTAAGCAGGTGCGCCCCGACGGTTGAGAAATCTACGCGCACGATATGACTGTCTCGATCAAAAATCAAAACACAGTGGTTAAAGAAAAGCAAATGATGGGGCAGCGCGTAGTGCTATCGTAAAGCACTCCATTGGCACGGGTGCTATGTGCATACCATGTACGTGTGTTGGTAGATGTTGGGGATTTTCCTTGTCAGCTGTGTATCGGGTATTTCTTCTTGGGCGCGCGATTGTTCTGGTCTCAGAATATTTACAATCGAGTGTGAAAACATTTGGGACATGTCTTCGCTGTCCACGCGCGCTTAATCGGAGATGCTGAGTGATGTTTGCAATTTCGATTCGAGCAACATGCTGGGAAAAACAATAAGTTAATTAAGATCGGGACATTAGATTTCCCTTCGAGGTAACCGAACTTCGAGTTATCTTTTTCGAGCTACGCGAATTTTAATACACGGAAACTCCATCGGAACAATCGGGACTTTCATTTTGCCCCCGAGGTAAGTGATATTCGGCTTATCCGACGTCGAGGTATCCGAGTTTGACTGTATATTGTGCATTTTGCTACAAAATGCTACTCCTTCGCCATTTCTAACCCGATTTCGATTCCGTTTGCTTTATGTGATAGCACTAGGTGAGGGCTTCAAAACTTCTACACAGAATTTTGACCTTTGTCTTCTTTGACCTTGATTTTTTACCTTTATTGTACATTGGCTACAAAATGCTACTCCTTCGCCATTTCTACCCAATTTCGATTCCATTTGCTTTATGTGATGGCACTAGGTGAAGGCTTCAAAACTTCTACTCAGAATTTTGACCTTTGACTTCTTTGACCTTGATTTTTTATCTATATTGCACATTTTGTTACAAAATGCTACTTCCGGCGGGGACATATATTACGCACCGCGTAATTTCTACTTTTCCTTGTTTCCTTTTTTTTGGGGGGGGGGGAAGGGGAGGGTGTAGCAATTTAGCAATAAGTTACTTTTAAACCGTTGAAGACTAGTCCCGAGTATACTCAGGCAGGTGTCCTAATGGGGAGTGCATGTTATAGCAGAATCAGCCCGTCCTCAAGGGGCTAATATCACAGATGAAATCATACTTGGTTTACATGTACTTCCAGGGTGTAGAGAAGTAAAAGCATCTGCTTATAAATGTACCTCTCATCACACGTAACAAATCATGCTTGTGTTTGTTTCGTGGAAAAGCACTCCTAAGCATGTCGTAGAAATGTCCATTTTTAATTTGAGGAGGGTTTTTTATGCAGTATTTGTACTCCATGTGTAAGGATAGTGCATACAGATAGCATACAGCTGAGTCTGCACTGTACAAAAGAGAAAGATAAGAAAGAAAGTGTCCCTTAATTCAGACACATTCAGACAAGTAGATATCAAAAAGATATAAAAAGACAAAAATATAGTTATTTTCAACCAAGCTGCTTTTCTATTGCATGAGGTTTTAATCATTTTATAGATGATGAGGTTAGACCAGGGCCCTGTTTCATAAAAACTTGTTATCAGTGACAAGTTGTCATAGTTGTTAGAAGCTATCGAAATCCTTGCATCTGATTGGCTAAGAGCAAATTTGTCACAGAAATATGGCAGTTGTCACTGATAACAAGTTTTATGACACGGAACCCAGTGATCTTTGCATGCAAAGTTTCATGATGATTTTAGTTGATATATTTGGATATTTTTTTTTATGTCGGTAGCATTGTTTTTTATGTTATTTCTCTTTACATTCTTCATTGCTCACATCTTGCATTGCATTGCATTTTGGTTTATGTTCTTTATGTTCCTTTAATTTTCAGTTGTTATATTTCTTGTGATTATTCTGTTTCCCATTTACTTTATTATTATTTTTTTAATTTTATATTTGCCAGAAGCTGCAGAATTTTAAACTGCACTTTGCCAAAGCAGTGAATCTGGATGCTGACTCTCACGTACATGTAGGTCATGCCAAACTTTAACCTTCTTCATGTGACTGGCTATATGGAATGAACATTTTTATCATCCACCATCATGCTTATTGAAAACATCCATGAGTAACCCACCTCATTTCTCTATCATATATGTGACAACCCCCTTAATCATCGAAGAGCAATTCCAGACCAGATTAAACATACTAATAGAATAAGAGTAGCATGCAGTAAGCACAGCAGTGACAATTTGATCGAATTCGGATAAAAATTAGGGAGGTTTATGAATTTGTGAAGTTTGGCTGATGTGTACAAATCCGTTTCCTATGAATGCGTAAATGAGTGAGCTAATGATGTCATCACCTTCATATCAACTCTTCAAGAACTGTACAGCAAAATTAGTGTTTCTTCACTATTCTATTCACAACTTCCTCATTTTTATTTGATGTTGATGAAATATCCACTTTTGTGCTGAATATAAAATGTATTCTTTCTTTTCATTCAATATTCAACTGGTCTGGCATTGCCACTTTTAACACGTATAATGGCCAGGCTTCATTGCGCTCTTTGATGAAAAAAATAAAAATAAAAATGAAGAAACAACATCACGAAACAAAATTAAGCACATATACTTGCAAGTTGTCTTATTTCATTGACATGGTTAATGCGTGCTGTTTCAGCCATTCATAAGTAGAGAAAAATTTTTATTCAACAAATTGACATGAAGTGGATTCTGACTCCCTTACATTTAATTATGGGCTATGAAGAAATTCAATGTTTTTGGTAAGCTGCAAGTTTGTTTGTTCTTTTCACTGACACTTGGGGGTTGCCATGAAACCAAATTTTCTACAACGTCTAGTCTCTATATCTCTGTGTGCTTACTTTGGGCTGTTTTGAAATTTCTGTGGAAGATGGCCTTGATTTTAGCCCCACAGGAAGGAGAGGGTCATAGGTCAAAGCTTGAAACTTTAACATTAGTTTTGTTTTAATAAGTAAATGAAGAAAATCAAATAATCTTGACAGGAAACAGAGTGTAGCATCGTTTGGATCATTAATAAGGCAAATTCCTTTTTATTTCTAACTGTGCTGATGGGTAAAATTAAGATTGGAATATTTTGAATAACTGACTACTTCCCTGTGCTAGAGGTACACACACAAAGTGTCATGCATGGGACTAACATGACAATTTCTGCCTTGAATGCAAACTGTGTCAGAACTTTTTCTTGCAAAATTTATCTTAATTAAGTATACACATCTACTTTCCATGCTTGTTTCATGAGTGTTCTTGTGACTTTGGAGGAAAGGCATGGCTAATGGTGGATGAACATACTTCCTGAGATAGTTTCCAAAGACTTTTAGATGGATCTTGAAAGTTGAGGGCTGAATTCTGTTTGCTTGTTCCATTGTTGTTATCTCAACAATATGTGAAATGGTGTGAAAAAGCGATTGTTATATTTTCAGCATTCAATGAAAATGACTTTGATTTATACAAGACTTCCGTTGCTCTTTTCATGATTACCTTTTTTTTTGGGGGGGGGGGTCAGAAATCCATAGGTTAATATCTACAAGTTCCAAAAATCCTTTTTCATTCCATAAATCTGTTTCTTATCTAATGTGATTAAAAGACCCTTGAGTATCCTAATGGTGGGATTTTTATTCTATAGTGAGCAAGTGCTAGACCTTGTCTTTCTCCATATATGTACACAGAACGAAGCAGTGATTAACAGTTGAATTGACTTCACCCCACTGGTACACTGTATGTGTTGGCAGGTACAGTGTAGATGTCAAAATATTTTGCATGAGGACTAGCCTCTGAAGATGTAACCCATTGATTCCTGGGGTAGTTTTGCTTCAGACGTGATCACATTTTCTTCATCAAATTGGCACCTCTGAATACCTACATGTATACAGTCTTGGGGGAAGATTAGATGGAACTGGTTACATTCTTCAGTACGTCAAGGTCAGAAAAGAGCTAACCAAACATTTGCCAGTTTGATATGTTGCCAATTTAAGGATCACTTATTAGCAGATGTAGTAGCAAATTAGAAGCCTTTCATTCCTTTGCAACCAAACTAAACAACTATATATGGCAGAAATTGGACTCCATCGTAAGAAAGGTGTTTGTTCTACCCTTTGAAATGCTAACAATAAAAGATAAAAACTTACATGAGAGAGGATACAGGGGCAACCGACAATATGGTGTTTTCTTGGACTAGGCAGGTAAAAAGCTGACTTTTTACCTTTACCTCCAGTGATGCTATAGACATAATTTACATTGATGAAGAACATACACAGTTTACAATTTACCTAAAGTTTCTAAAAAAGAATAATGTTAGCATTTAGCTTAGAGATAACCCTTTCGGGACAAAAGCTCTAAACCTATAATCCATACTAACTTGATAACTTTATCGTTGTCCTCACAGTTAACTTCATTCTGATTAGAAGTTAACCAACTGTGTGTACCATCATCTAGTGAATAATGATAACTACATGTCCTCTTTTCATGTTATTTCATCTATCAACCATTTAGACTACTACCCACTGAGTGTTATTCTCATGCTACAACTTCATGTCACAAACATGTGTGATACCCTACAACTGTACTTTAATAGCATCCCTTTAATACTAAATAACAACTCAAGCACAGCCATTGCATACTTGGTGACCCTGTAATCCAACTGGTGAATCAATTTGTCTGTCAGTGAGTATTATACAAATGATGCACAGGATAGAGTGTGTTAGTGAAGGTGCGGCGCGCTCGAGAGTATTGACAATGGTGCGACATGCACGAGGCGCAGCCGAGTGCATGTTTGCAACCGTTGTCAATACTCGAGAGAGCGCCGCACCTTCACTAACGCCACGAAATAATCCTGTGCATCATTTGTTTTATAAAATGGGTCGAATACTAACAGCATTATTCACGTACCTTTGTGGGACAATACCAGTCAGCTACATGTAGCACTCGCTCAAAAGTCAAGATGTCCGAAGATGTTCGTCCCAAACATTTACGCACGTCGCACTCGGAAATCCCGCACATAAGTACTGTACGTACGTATAAAGAGTATACGTACGCCACGTACTGTTATGCACAAGAAAGGCCGCCGGCTGTTGTGGCAGCCCGCGGCCCGAACTAGAAGTTGTTTACAGGATTGACAGCGCGTATAGTAGCGCGTGACGCACTTGTAACAACTGATTGAGTGCGCACTGCTAGTGTAAACATTGTGACGTACGTCAGGCCAGGGAGGTGGAAGAGAGACTCTTCTTAGTGCATACCTGAAGAAATTAATGCACGCACACGTGACTCATTTCAGCGCTTCCAATTGGCTACATTCTTGAACCCATTTTATAAGAGAAAATGATGAAGTGTATCCTAATCAAGTGATTGGTTGAGAGCGTACTCGTGACCATGCATTCATTTTGCCTGACACGTAATATTGCCCATGGCCGGTCATAAGTAAAGTATAATGACTGGTTGAATAAAGCAAATTACTATTACCGGTCATTAACACTTTCACATCACAATATGGTGACCAGCAAAGATTTCATTGTGTTTTTCACCTGCAAAAATTGCTGCTGCAGAATTTAAAATGCCAAATTTCAACTACTCTTGATGACTAGGATCTGCTTCATCATTTTTTAAAACAAATAATTCACATCATTTTGTTTTGGCATTTTAAAAGTATAATTACCCACACTGGGTACCTTCGAAACAGTCCAAACATCTCCCACAATTGCCTTGGGCCTGTTAAACTTTTTCTAAGGTACTTTGTGTAGATAATTCTTAATATCATTGCTGATGCGTATCATTTGTATAATGATATATTCCTCATTCTACACCCATCCTACTGAATGGATTAACATTATACCTCTGTGAGTTTCATTTTCCCTTTCTAAGTAATACCAAAAAAATCCTGTCAGGAACACATACTGGTATCTATTCATCAAAGTTATGAAATAAATCACCAAGGAAAACATGCCCAAACCCTTCAATATACTGAGTACAGAGAACACACACAGCACAGCTAAGAAAATGTATTTATAAACATAGATGCATATTTCTTTTTCTTTCTTTCTTTTTCTTTTTTTTTGGGGGGGGGGGCATTACCTTGGCCTAAGACAAGCATCTAACAAATGTGAATATCAATAAAATCTTTCATTCTCCAGACAGACACATGTCATGTAAGACAAAGTTTTAGTCATTTTCTCCATATTCTAATATTTTACACACAGTTCACTGCCTAGAAACAGACTCTAGACTTGAGTCGTTTAAACCTGGTGTTACACTTGATCACATTTTCTTTTTCAAGCCACTAGTGCAGAAGTATTTTGCAGGGTACAAAATACATTTACAAAAAAAATTATGAAGTCGGAAACTAAGTAAAGGGAAATAAAACAACAGCTGATCTGCAGTAGCATGGAATATAAGAAGTTGCAGGAAATATTTCACAGTACCTATATGATTTCCCCCCCCCCCCTTTTTTTTTACATCACATGAGAAAATTCTATCGGATCACGTTACTCTTTTGACTTGTAATCTGTTTTCTTCTTTCGTGATTTTCTTCCTGTTTGAGTTTTGACAAGATGACAGTGGCAAAATGGTCTGATTTTCCCAAGGTATTCTTTTCAGTACAGTTGAACCTCTATTATCCGGCCTCCCTTTATCCGGATCTCTCTATTATCCGGACGCAATCTCGCCGTGATTTTTTTTAAAAATAATTACGGGAAGAAAGGGGGATTCCCAACTCCTTGAGAACTCCTACCCAAACACACATGAATTACATATTACTTCCAATATGATTAACATACATTGCATCAAATTTCCTTCCAAATTGCTTACCTTCAGACATTTCAACATCCCGAAACATCCCCAAATGTAACAATGAAAAGGTTGCAGTATACACATTACTACATGTGGTACTAAAATGGGCTACATCAGTACATGTGTATGTATATGTACATGTATAAAGCATTGAGTCTCCCTTATCCGGCCAAATCCCTTATCCGGATGAGCCCCGGTCCCGACTTGTCCGGATACGAGAGGTTCAACTGTATTAATGAGTGATCTTTAAATTGTCTGTGACATTACTTCTACCTAGTCTTGCCACATACGTCATTTTTTTTTCTGTGACACATGGCTCAACACTGGATAAAAAGATGTTCACATGAGGCTAGACATGAACTGAGGACCTTCTGTTTTAGTGTTCAGATCCCTGTCCAGTATACCACAGTGCTTCCTTCATCCCTTTCCATATAAAGTCTTTATGTTTTTCATCAAAATTTTACCACCGTGTCCATGATATGAGTGCTGTGGAAATGCCTACATATTTTTTTTCTTCAAATCTACATCAAAGTGATTAGCTCATCTAGATCTACCCATTCCCCCCCCCCCCAACAATGAGGAACACCACTTTTAAACTTCCTCAGTGTGACAGTTCATTTTGTGTCACTACCTCCCTAAAGCTGTGTGCGTGTAGTGTTTATTCGTGTTCACAAAGTATTGTTGTATTTTTACTCCAATCTGATTGTTGATACTAAGCTTCTCCCACAGGTATGATAACGTGAATGAAATGAATGTATGCTTATGTTTCTTCAATATATTTTTTTATACAAATTTAGAATATATCTTGAAACTTCTAGTGAAAGTCAGAGTAATACTTGTGATCCAAACTATAACACTGGTTAACATGAAAACTATACCGTAGGCATTCAATGTGGTAAAAAAAAATGACTGAGAGAGACAAAACAAGAAAGAGAGAGAGAGAGAGAGAGAGATTACATTCAAGCAGAGGAGTTGTTGATATCAGTGTGACCTGTGTGAATGTATGTATCATCTTTTGAATCCCAAAGATTTTGACAGAATTTTTCATACTTTTTTTTTTTTTTGAGGGGGAAGGGGTTGTCTTCATGTATAATTGTATCATCTTGTGTAAAGGTGATTTCTCTGCCCACAGAAACAAACTGTATTGAAGATTGTAAAAGAACAGTTTATTGAAAAGTTGACCCATTTCAACTTAAACTTGATAAAGTTGCCGAGCATTGATATTCTGGTGTCTATATTAGAAATGTCTGCAGACTCATAGCCAGTTCAATGATATTCCATGTGTCCTAGCTCATTTTGGGAAAACCTTCCTCAGAAACAATAAAATTTGCTTAACATAGCCTCATGAAAATAGTCTTTGAAGTGTAGTTACAGTCAAGAGATAAGGCAGTGTAGCACAATTGGGCAATTTATAACACAATAGTAGTAAACATCATAGAGATTTTTGAAACGTTTAATTTTGTTTTGAGTCCTAGATTTTTGATATTTTACACCCATGTCACCTTACTTGACTTTTTATCAGGGTACAGCATATCAGCTTGACATTTATGAAGAGCAAGAGTGTCCATCTGACAGGGATATCTAAAGTTTTGATGTATGAAAGTGAGAAAAATAAAATGGCATATCATACCGTGGTAGGCAGACTCGGTCTTTGAAAGCTGATGGAGACTAGCCATAACTTTCCTTCA
Organism: Diadema setosum; assembly: GCF_964275005.1. Taxonomy (NCBI): domain Eukaryota; kingdom Metazoa; phylum Echinodermata; class Echinoidea; order Diadematoida; family Diadematidae; genus Diadema; species Diadema setosum. The sequence goes on along the minus strand of NC_092693.1, from coordinate 34,582,099 downwards.
TTTATTGTCTATCTTGAGAACCTGTGAATGAATAGCAAGAGTATCTATATGCCAGGGAAATTTGTGTTTCAGTGCATGACAGTTGGAAAAGAAAGGGTCATGTTGTACTAGCATTCAGATAATTTTCATTCGTGACTGTCTGCCTTCTAAGTTAGTGTATATCATAATACTGCAGATTAATCCCTCGAACAGATATCACAAAATTTCTGTGCATTTTTTGTTGTTGTTGGATGTATTGAATATATTTGCCTGAATTTCTAGGCATAGTACATGATCTCTTTAAAGTCTGATTGCCCAGAAAGGATAATCATGTGTAAATAGTCACGAGTGTAATATCAAAGAAAACATGTTTATTAAAGATTAGATCAACTGCAAAGAGCTATATGAGCAACATTGAAGAAATCAACTATGAAGATCTGAGTTTCCCCTGTCAGCAATGCTTTGAGACATTTTGTCTCTTTCCTCCATTAGGTTAGGTTGACAGGTGGTGGCATTAAGCGCCTGTTGCTCTGAGTTTTAAAAGCAGTTTGTCAATTGGTGCTTCTCAATGTTGCTTCAATGTATATGAGAAAAAAAAAAGTCCTCACTGTCTCAAGGAAGTGATGTACAGTCAAACCTTCCTTAGTGGCTACCTGTCTATAGTGGCCACCTGCTGTTTACAGCCACCAAATGAAATTCCCCAGAGATAAAAAAAAAAAAAACTATTAAAGACCCTGTCTATAGCGGCCACCTGTCTATAAAATGTGTGATGCGCATTTTTCAGCATACGTATCTTACTGAATGGATGCTTTTAACTGCAGGTCACTTTGACCACCAAATCCTGCCCAGAGTAATTTGGCAGCAAACAAAGAATAATGTTTTTCTTGGGAGGCTAAATGGTTTTGCAGGACAGAACAAAGGAATAACTGAAGACCATTGCCTGGTTAGTCCTCGGAATTGAAAGGTTATTCTCCCAGTGATAGTAATGATATATTTCTGTCGAGGATTTAATACTCATCACCAAACAAGGAAACAGGAAACAAATAGGCAGAGAAGAAATCATATACACAACTGGCAGCCTCGAGATATTGCACATGAGTTACTTTGTGTACATGATGACTTTATGAGTAAATGAATTAATATGATTGTAAAATCAGCACTGAAGACTCTCCATTTTTTTTTTTACCCGTTGAGAACGAGTCCCGAGTAAACTCGGGCATATGTCTGTGGGAAATACATGTTGTAGCAAAATTAGCCCATCCTCAATGGGTTAAGGAAGCTGGTGGAGATCAATTAATACTGCCTATACTTGGAGGATGCCTTTCCTTTTCTTTGTTGATTCAGGAAAAATTTGATGTGAATGAGGAGATTTATTTTGTTTTTTTTTCTATGTCCCCCTTGTTTTTATTTCACTGTTTGTTTTTGCTACAGAGGTCAGGTTTAAGGAAGGAAGAAAACACGACAATGGTGGTAATTTTTTCCATGTGAAATTGTCTCTTCTTCTCCTTTTTTTTCCACCAAAAACCTGTGGTCTTTAAAATCTAGTTTGTGCTTTTGCTGTATAGTGCTTGTTGTTAACTGCTGCCCCAAACACAGCGTCACCACATACTCAATTTTGTGTCAGTGCATAAACTTTAGTACATGTACCATTCCACACCATGTTACAAGTTGGCTTTGAATGGATAGAGCAAAAGTAGACAAACGGAATTATAGAGGTTTCATCTGAATCGGACACGGAACGAAAAAACTCTTCAAGTTTCAGTTTTAAAAAAAATGACACATCGTCTTGTGCCAGAGAGTAATGCGAACACATTGCGATTCAAGGAACCCAAGCCCGGGATAAAAAAAAAAAAAACACGCGAACGCTAATTCCACAACACCCTAAATTGTATGTCTAATTTGGATGAAATTTCTACCATTTTGTTTGTCTGGTTTTCCTCTATTGAAGTCACGTTGAACATTTTGTTGAATGCACAGGAACTCTGTCTCTCTTTCAATGCATTTAAACACATCACGTCTTTTTGCTGTACGCTATACTGTTACTTCCTCTGTTAGAGAACAAACAGATATGTACAAGAAGGCAAACCACCTTTACTTCAGTACAAACAAAACACAATAAAAACAGTAATACTTACTGACAAACTGCAATCCAATTCATCTTTTTTTCTATCATCGATAAACATTTGAAGTACAATTATGGTGCAAACACCTTGCATAAGCCTGGCATGATTCAATTTTGCTATCAATTTATCGTATAAATTGTTCATGTTTCAATGCGCTACGGCTGTATCAACTGATTTCTGATTAAACAAAAAAAAAAAAAAAGATGCTCAAACTTCTAATTTCAATGTGCGGATATGACTCTCGTGCCATGATCTGAGGAACCAATTCTTTTGTTTATAAATGTGAGTGCTACTTATACATTTTACAGTCTCACTGCAAACAATACTGCCAGTTATTTGTTATTTGTTATCATAAAATGCAAAGCAGATAGTGAAAATGCTTAAAGCAAATTGAGATACAAATTAAAATGAAATTTCAAGCAAAGTTTGAAGGACCAATTTGCATGTTCATGTGTGTGTGTGTGTGTGTAAGTGCATAATTAGAATTCAAAACACAAAGCTATAAATGTAATTGAACTTGTATCTGACAATTGTTTGCAAGTTGTTTGGTGGCAAAAAGGTGCATGAAGCAAGTTGAAAGAAAACAAAAGGGCAATGTTTATCAGTTTCCACACTATCACCCATCATTAAGTATGTGATACCATCACTTACAGGAATCGGTTGCTGAATCAGATGCAGAAAGTTGCATGTGCCACAGAAGTTCAAAGCCTGTAAAGGATAGGCACTCAGTATTTTGCAGGCACATGTACATGGTCACTTCAATACATGTATGTCCGGGTGTTGGACACAATCAAATGAGATCAACCTTTCATTCTCCTTGTAATGGACATTTGCGAAATTCAACCTGTGAGTGCTAGCATTGCCCATATTCATTGTGGAACCAAAGCTGTCCCCTACCCCCACAGTACCCTTGTGCAATATCATATTAACATTCTATACCCATAATTCCTCATTTGCATACATACATTTGTACAGTATAGCAGCATCAGGATTTATATATTCAAAGGAAGGGAGGATATGAAAAAGATGAGCTCATTACCATTTGATGATAAAATGTGATATTGCAACCAATATCTTGTGCAAGTGTAACCTGTGTGTGAAAAAAAAAATTGTACAGAGCATCCAGACGTAGCTCATGACTTTGTATTGATTGATAATACATCTGAATAAATCGAAAGTAACCACGTATTGGTAAATTAAATATCTCCTATGGAACATGTATGTAAGTTTCTTCATTGCGTTGTTTCAAAGACATCCTACAAAAACACAAATTTTCTCCAAACTACTCCTTCGTCACATATTACAATTCATTGTTTCCTTGTTACTAGTGACAGTCACTTTTTTCTCTCTCTCTTCTCTGTCGTCATTATATGTTTCATGCCGTAAAACACTTTGTTTGCTCTTCAATTTCTCTATCTTTCTACTCACCTTTCCAAACAAACAAACAAACAAACAAACGAACGGCAAACACTTTCCAACACTCCCACAGCTTTTCCAGTCGTCACCAACATCAGTCCCCCTCACCAGACAGCTTACGTTTCAGATCCCAGCATGGATGTCGAAAAGCTCTGCCTCTGCCCGCCTCTCCAAGTTTTCCAAAAAGCATTTTAATCGTAGGAACAGCTTGCGCTCCTCCACCGAGATTTGGTATTGTCAGGTGGGACGGTAAATGCTCTCTTAACATTTGACATTGCGACCATTTTGTTCTCTGCTTGCTTCTACAAGCTTGTACTTGCCCCACCTGCAGGTCACAAAGTTTAATTGGCTGATTTTATTCACTGTTTGATTTTTTATCCACTTTTATTTTACCAGAATCGTGCACAAGATAAAGAAAAAAAAAATGCAGTTTGTGTGATGCTTGTACACATTTCTTTTTTTTCTCTCTTTTTTTTTTCCTTCTTTTTTTAGCAGATGCCTTCCAGGCCGAGCCTTTAGTTGCAATTGAAAAGAGATAGAAATCAGCTCAGACTAATTTGAATTACTAAATGTTAAAGTGTAATCTGTATTCAACAGCATATACTGTTAAACCAGACAGTTTTGTACACATGAAACATTCACAAATTTCAGGAGGAGCCAAGATTCGCGAATCAAGTAAAATGCACACGAAAGGTTTTGTATGCACGATGCATTGAACACCAGCAGCAAATTTACAAAGTTTCATGCTGCGAAAAAAGGCCTTCAGCTCCAATTCACGAAAGTTTCATGCCACGACTGTTTCTGGTTATACAGTAGTCATTGCAGTGCTTCTTTATTCTCAGAATTTTTTAAGTAGCAAAGTGGGAGAGAGCATCAACAATAGCGCTTTTTTTTTTTTATTAACAACCAGATCTGACGCAATAATGAATAGACAACCGCCTTCTTGTTGATACTCCAAAATCACAATGTGATGGATACTATACACATACATATGGTATATGTAGATTTTTATGATATCTTTATGATCATACAATTTTGACAAAGCCAACAGTAGGATGACATAAATGTCGTAAGATGAAAGATAAATTTTGGTGAAAGAAACCATGTTCCATAATAAATTAAGAAATACTTGTTGTACATTCAGCAGAAATATGTCCACTTTGAATATGAGTTTGAATTGTTGCACATTTCACACTGCATTTACACGTTTAATGTTTTTGTAAAATATGTCCATAATTGCTAATTTGTGGAAGGATGATTGCAGCGTTATGATTTTCACATTGCAATATTCATGAGCTTTGCATCCAGAAAGTTTCAAGATGATGCCATTGAATACCTTCATTTAGTCATTGGATACTCCCTGAGGTAATGTTTGGCAGCAGGAAATTGGCAGAGTGTATGTTTGTTTGTTTGTTTGTCTGTTTTCATAGCTAGAGCAAAGGTATAGATTTTTGACAAAACAGTATCGATGTAACACAGGATGGATTCTCTTCTCTGTTATTAAATCATTCTTTTTCTTGTAAGAGTTGAGCAAGATACAATTACAGCTGAGTGCATTTCTTGCAATGTTAAACCTAAGATTGATTAAAACAACAAACTTTTCTTTGGGGTCATCCCACGATAGTGGCACCCACGAGTTATACAGCCCATGAGTTTGACATTGAAAAAGGTCCAATAGTCAGACAGCCCACGAGTCATGGAGCCCATGAGTTCGACACTGGGCAAATAAGGCCCATGAGATCAACACTAAGTAAAAATATCCCATGAAATGGACATTACAACGCGGGGCGTGATGTGTCGGTCTCGTGGGCCTTGTTTGCTTAGTGTCAAACTCATGGGCTGCATGACTTGGGGGCTGTGTGACTCGTGGATGTCAAACTCATAACGTGCACCCCTTCTCTTCTTTTCTTTTCCCCCAAGGAGGGAAGACAGGATTTGCTCGACTGTTTCTGTATGTTTTCATTCCTTGTTGTTTTGCTCTGCATCATTATAGACCTATCTTATAGCACATCTTTCCATAGTCTACTCTTCTCATGATCTTTTTTTTTTCCCTTTGTCTCTACTTCTGCAATTTTAGCTCATTTTTGATGATGGTAACAACAGTGTATTGTCTCAGTTATTGATTTATATTTTTTGTGATATTTTTCATTGTTGTTGAAGATGATATCATCAAGAAACAGATTGCTGTTTGCTCCTACATTTCTTTCCTTTCTGCTGGTAAAAGTCTCAGATTTTAGGTATGAGTCTTGGTGGTAAGGCTGCATTTATTTTGTACCTTGGTTCATTTGCTCAAGACCCTACTCTGAATAAATGTATGACCATCTTTAAACAGCTTCTAAAAGCTTTATCTTTTCATATTCTGTGTAGATACCATTCCCCATCCTCTTTTCAAAAATCAGAGGTACTTTATTACAAATTCATTCAGATTTTTATGTAGATATTTTCCCCTGATGAGGAAATAATGCCAACCTATTCACTTTGCTGATTACTACTTGATTACATTATTGTAGTTTGAACTCAGTCTGCATTAGCATTAGCTGTTGTTATGTCAGACAAACCTTGGGAATCTTTCTGATCATCAAGAACAGAATTGCTGTCATATAAAGGTATGCCTAAAATTTGGATGATGGTGAGTCTACAGTAGCAAGCTTTAGATCTGCGATGCCAACACTGCAGACAAGGTTGTTAGGCAAAAGAAAATGGTGTTCTGCACATGGGTGGGGCCGCTACTTCCATCATCCAACTTGGGAGGAGGTATCATCACTGCAGATCTAAAGCTTGCTAGTATCCCCCCCCCCCCCCCCACCATGACATCAGTGAGTCTTTAAGCAAATTAAACTCGAATGTGACACATTAAGGGTTATCAATCTCTAGCAAGCTCAAGACTAGAGTGTTTCTTTGTGGAAAAAAATATAGAAGAGTAAATAATTCAATTGCACCTTTGTCACCAATCAAAAAATAATGTTTTGTTAAGGAGATCTCAGCAAGAAAAGTCATGGTGTCTTGACTTTGCATTGCCATTGCAAGATGCCTCCACATGTTACCACCAAAATGATTTACCTGAACACCACACTGATTTGCTCAAACACCAAATCACTTTCCTTTACACATACACTGTTTAAAAAGGATATTACAAACTGATATTGATATTGATATTGGCTGCATGTTTTTGTCAAAGTTTTCCATGTTTATTCATTTTCTTCTTTTTTTTTTCATTCCTCATCTTTTTTCATTTTTTTTTTTTGGTGTAGATTTAGTGTGCTGCTTTGATTTCAAGAGAACTTTCATACGTAGTGAGATAATGTCCAGAAAATTTGTCTAATCATCAAATCATGCAGGATAATGTTTTCTTTAAAAATCCTGCTCACCTGCACAGCAACAAAGTAAATTCACCCGCACACACAAAATCAAGCATCAAACACCTGTTATTCTTCATAAAGTTCGATCGTCACAATTGCAATATCACTACGCCACAAACATTATCCGACCTGTGTCCATAGAGCCAATGACAGTGCCACCACATTATGTGTTTTTTTTTTTTTTGTTCCAATTCTCACAGATTTGTTAGAACTTTCAACATGTTTACACTTCACTGAACTACATTGTACCTATCACTTTCTTCTGCATATCCCAGACTCACGCAAGTCTTACATTTCACACCCGTTTTCCTCCTGCATAGCCCAGTTCAGTAACTTCTTGATGTGTATCAAATCAATTATAGCACTGTGCCTCATTCTTTATAACGCAGTGTTAAAAGATTCTGTGTATTTTTGTATACCACAATCAATGAAGCACATACATTTGTACATTTGTACATGTACATACATATAAACACACACACACACACACTATACAACTGACAACTAACCAGCTATTTAGTTTAGCCAATATAACTGATTGTTATGTGTTCCTTTCTGATTATATTACTGTTGCTATAAATGAGTAATTAAATCTAAATTGTATTAAACTGGTGTCAGAGTTGTTACAGTCAATGACGGAACAGACAAACATGATTTGTAAAGGAAATTCTATCCTCTCAGTATAAGCATTAAGATAAGAAGGTTATTTGATTTTCTTGTTCTTTTTTTTTTTACTGAGTATGGTATGATCATGACTTTTATTTAATTTGATTTTATTTATTTATTTATTTATTTATAATCATTTCTTTGCTATTCAATTGTGTCTTTCAAAGGACTAAAGACAATACATGAATGTAGATAATCAGATGATTGTTGATTAATTTAGGCATTGGCTAGGCTAATATGTGGTAGAAAAAAAAAGAGGAAGCAGCATAAATGAATCGTGGAGATTTTTTTTTTTCAGTTTGCACCCCCTTCTCATGATTGATATGTAAACTTTAAAGAGAAATTGTAACATGTTATAAGTTGTAGCAGCTCAGTGAAAACTCATTCTGGGACTCTTATGTGAAAGTCTACACCCTTATGATGATTATTCTAAAAATGTTATAGCACATAATGATAGAGGCATTTCCCATGTATGTTACAGCCACAATACCATTTAAAAAAAAGAAAATCAAAGAAAATCAAAGCAGATAAACAAAGTGTAGTAGCATGTGTGAATAAATCATAATGAAGTAGACAAGTAAAACTTTAAACATATTTTTGAAAACATCAACCTATTGATATCAGTTGTGTAAGGTTGGGCAGAGAAAATTGTTATAGAGTCTTATGACGATGAGAGGCTGGTATATTTGAGGGTGGTGGGATGGGAAGAGGTGTGATTCCTCCCAGAGTTCCTCCTGTAATTCTCATCTTGGCCCCAAATGCCCCTCTGTGCAGAACCTCTACGCCTTCCTGTGTCACCCGAACAACATCAGTCACCTGGACTTGTCGGACTCCGAGTGCTCCCTCAACCAGATCTTTGAGTGCCTCTTCCGGGGATGCTCCTCCAACATCACCCATCTCAACCTCTCGGGGACGTTCGCTCACAGGTGGGCTATCATCATCATCATCATCATTATCATCATCATCATCATCATTACTTGTCATTCTTGTTTCCATCAGTGTCATCATTGTCTGTTTGCTGTCATTGCTCCTAAAGACCCGGTAGTGTTGGGATACCATGGAGTGGGAGAGCTGGTCTTTCTCGTATATATTTGAGGACCCCCTGTAATAAATTGTGTACAGTTTTATCATTGATCTCAGTGTAAGTACACACACAGCCGAAAAACCTCGACTGGAATGGACCGTTACCGATGAGCGTAGTATGCTTCGATGCACATACGGGCTGACCAATACTAATTGTGGTTTTCAGATGTACCGCGATAGGCAGCGAGTGAATCAAGCCACCCGTGAAACCCCACGCTACCGGGTCTTTACAATCTTCCTTGTGTGTCCTCCCCCTATCTTTCTTGCCTTCGTCTTCATTTCATCCATTTGAGTGCCTTTGCAGGAGTACCCCCTCAGCCATTTCTCATCTCAAGCTCTCGAAGACCCCCTCGAACAGGTGGGTTATTCTCACCATCATCGTAACCAACGTTATCACCTTTATATCATCTTATTTGTCATCGCTTATATCATCATCATTCTGATCATCTTTTGTCATCTAATATGTCATCACTATCATAACTGTATGATCATCTTCACATCATCTTATTTGTCATCACTATCATCTCATCTTTTTTCATCTATATGCAGTTTGTCATCACTATCATCATTGTCTTATCTTCACATCATCTTATTTGTCATTGCTATCATCATCATCTGATCATCATTTGTCATCTTGTCTGTCATCACTATCATTGTCTGATCATTTTTATTATTTCATTGTCATCACTATCATCTTATTTGTCATCCCTATCATCATCTGATCATCTCTACCATCTTCCTTTCAACATTACCCTCATTATTCTCATCTTCATGTCATATATTTGTGCCATTATCATGATCATCTTTATTTAGATGTCCATCAATCATTTCAGTCATTATCATCATTATCATCATCTCTATTTTCATTGTTTTCTGTAATATGTTTATCATTGTCCATTAATCTTTATCATCACCATCATCAACATCAACATCACAAATTTTAAGTCACTGTTATTTTCATTTTCAGGCAAATCATCATCTTTTGTCATGATAACCCACATCCTCTTCCACAATATCCCCGCCATTAACGGCTTCATCACCATCACATTATCCTTGTCATCAAAGCTCCACCACTTTCTTCCACTGCTTACACTCGTCATGTTTAAAAACCTTTAATTTTCTACCTGCTTTTTATCATTTTTTTTTTCATCCCTGATGTAGCTGCCATGTGGTAGCTTCATTGCCTTTATCTTTGTAATCACTTTAGTTTCACTTTCTCCAGTCTAAGTGTTTCTATTTTTAGATATCATTTTCTATCATAATGATGCTTACTAACAACATGCTTTTAAGAAAAATATCAAAGGATTTCTTTTTTCTTCAGACTCTGAGCAATATTTTTAGACACTCCATACAGTTGCTGCTCGAGATCACTCGCACTGTGCATTATTACACTTGAAATTCAATTGTCCTGCACAGAGTTCTGATCATTATTCTGAAAGGTATGATTTAATAATCACCTTTTGACCCCTGTGCACCGACCACAAAGACACCATGTACAGGCTACGAAACTCTGCATACCGAGTACGAAAGCAGAATGCTCCCTTCGCCAGCCACCCACCTGATCTGGCCTACTTGCGATCACCGTGGTGGCTGGATCACAAACGCTTATACCCTTTTCCAGAGCGGACTGAGCCCAATCACCCCAGCAGGTCAATGCAGACACCCTGTCTGTGTTCCCTCTCACCTCTGAGCTGCTATATCATACAGCAATATTATATACATTTGTACATATCTGTATGTATATGTTTGTATGTATGTATGTGTGTACATTCCTGTGTGTCTGTCTGTGTGTGTGTGTATCTTTTTATCTGTTCATATGTACATCGTAACTTTATGATTAGAAGTACAGATCTTGCTTGATCAGTTTAATAATGATGTACATATATGAGTTTTTATTTCACTTTATGCTTCTGGACTTTCTGTAATGTTTTCTTTGCATGTACAGTATCTATTGCCATCAAGCACCATTAATGAGCCTGATCAAGTTGATCAAGTATCACTGAGTAATTCATTGTAAGACTTTAAAATTATATAGATTAATTTTTTGAAAAAGTTTTACGAAGACCTGGAATTACGTATACATTGACATTGTACATAAAAGTTTTATGTACAATGTATACGTAATTCCAGGTCTTCGTAAAACTATTTCAAAAAATTAATCTATATAATTTTTTGTTGTTTTTTGCCTGTACAAATTAAGGTGATCAAGCAGTATAAGTGAGTGGAATACTATCATCTCTTATTTGTTTTGTGCATATTTGTTTCTTTGTGAATATGCCGTATTATCAAACAAAATAAGAATAAAAAGTACAGATACACATGCCTACATGCACATACCAATGTCAGCATCTGAAGATTCTCTGGTGTTTGTCCTTTCATTTTGCAGTAAACCGCTCCCTGCAGCTCCGCGGCAAGTCAAGAATTTCTTCACTTCCACAGTCAACCTGAAGTGCCTCAATGTGTCCAGGAACAAGATCTCACCGCCTGTCATCAAGTAAGTACAATCGAGAGTGGCCACTGTAGACAGGTTCTCCAATGTTTCATGTTATCACGGACATGATCATGTATTATCATCTTCCAGTTATGTATGTGCAGTCGATCCAGTGTTTTGCGTATTGTATATCAATATAGATTTTGATTCATCCAGGTAGTATGCTTATAAAGCGTGTAAATTGAATCTGTTTGACTGGACTTGTGAAAATCACGCAGAGAACAGTTTTGTGAATTGTCCGAGACGCTTCTTCAGCTCTGTCTGGCTGGCGAGCATTCACCCATAAGTAAGTAAGTAAGTAAGTGTAAGTAAGTACGTAGATAAGTTCACAAGTAAGTCCAGTCGAACAGATTTAATTTACACACTTTTTGTTCCGTGAACATTGTTTTGTTATTTTCTGTACGAAAGAAACATACAGTTTAAAGTCTCAATAATGCCATGTGTGTCCTGTTGTTCTGCACTACAGTTGCAGGCAGAATGTTGAGCTCTATTAAAATACATGTGATATTCCATGAGGTGTATTTTCTGTGCTCGTTGGCCAAAGGATTATGTCTTATGAGTAATTTCAACAGCAAAAGTTTTTGTTCCTCTAGGGTAGATAGAGATATTTAACCTGACACTGATCAGGTTTCATTTGCATAATCCTTTTGAGTTATAGTAAAGAGTTTAGATGGCAAATGTCAGTTTAGAGATTTGAGGGGGAAATTCAATTGGTTTGATGAGAATAAAGATACTCTTTTGAAGGAATAATGCCGTTTTGCAGGTCTGTTGAGTTTGTTCTTGTTGATCATCATGCATTGTCCATCTAATGATGATGGTGAGGAGTTTGTATCAGGGCAATTACCCCCTGGCTAAATACTGGTTAGTGAAAAGGTTAGAGTAAATATTAGGATTAGGATTACGGTTAGGTTTAGGGTCTAGAGTTTGGGTTAGGGTTAGGATATGGTTCAGGATTCGGATTGGGGTTAGGGTCAGGGGAAGGGTCTGGGGTAATTGCCCAGGGGGTACAAAATGTAATTGCCCTAGACCCGAGGAGCTGCATGTCCTCATTTGCTTCTTGTCTTGTGCTGCAGAGAAATGCTGGAGAGCATCGGCTTTAACAGGAATCTGACCGACGTGGAGATTGACCTCAGTAGCAATGAGGTGAGACATGGTCAGCTTGACCAGCTTTGACCCCCCTCTGACCCCAAACCTTTTATCACTGATACATATACTTTATACTGTACCAAAGTGTAATGTCATAGCCATTCGTCACCTTGGAAACTGGTTCTAAACAACCTCACCTGGCCAGAGTGTCTATGCGCGCACCCGGTTCCAACTCAAACGATAACAGAAGACTTCGACATCACCACTACAGTGCTGTATCTTGCCCTTCTAGTCAAGCCTTATCATGCAAGAAATTATATTTGTTTTGTTACAGTTCTGCAACACCTCATTTGGATCAAATGCATAACTTTGATATTTCAGTGAAAGCAAGATATTACACCTATCAGGTCTCAGAGCAGTTATGTTGCAGAAATTTCATTTCATTGTCCCCGCCGAACGAGTTCGAGCAGGGGACTATGAAACGGGCTCCGTACGTGTGTGTGTCCGTGTGTCCGTGTGTCCGTCCGTGCGTCCGTGTGATCAAAATGTTCAAAATGCTACTCCTTCGCCATTTCTAACCCGATTTTGATTCTGTTTGCTTTATATGATAGCACTACATGGGAGCTTTGAAACTTCTATACAGAATTTCAGTTGTGACCTTTGACCTTGACCTTTGACCTATATTGTACATTTTGCTTCAAAATGCTACTCCTTCGCCATTTCTAACCCGATTTTGATTCCGTTTGCTTTATATGATTTCACTAGGTGAGGGCTTCAAAACTTCTACACAGAATTTTGACCTTTGACTTCTTTGACCTTTGACCTTGATTTTTTACCTATATTGTACATTGGCTACAAAATGCTACTCCTTCGCCATTTCTAACCCGATTTCGATTCCGTTTGCTTTATGTGATGGCACTAGGTGAGGGCTTCAAAACTTCTACACAGAATTTTGACCTTTGACTTCTTTGACCTTTGACCTTGATTTTTGACCTATATTGTACATTTTGCTACAAAATGCTACTCCTTCGCCATTTGTAACCCGATTTCAAGTCCGTTTGCTTTAAGTGATGGCACTAGGTGAGGGCTTCAAAACTTCTACGCAGAATTTTGACCTTTGACTTCTTTGACCTCTGACCTTGATTTTTGACCTGTATTGTACATTTTGCTACCAAATGCTACTCCTTCGCCATTTCTAACCCGATTTCGATTCCGTTTGCTTTATGTGATGGCACTAGGTGAGGGCTTCAAAACTTCTACACAGAATTTTGACCTTTGACTTCTTTGACCTTTGACCTTGATTTTTTACCTATATTTTACATTGGCTACAAAATGCTACTCCTTCACCATTTCTAACCCGATTTCGATTCCGTTTGCTTTATGTGATGACACTAGGTGAGGGCTTCAAAACTTCTACATAGCATTTTGACCTTTGACTTCTTTGACCTTTGACCTTGATCTTTTTACCTATATTGTACATTTTGCTACTAAATGCTACTTCCGGCGGGGACATATATTACGCACCGCGTAATTTCTACTTTTCCTTGTTTCATTTATTATGGATTTCCACAAATTGTACTGAAATTGTGACATACATGTACAATGTACATCTACAGATCATACAATAGTAACAGTAGTGATAAAAATCCCATGTATACAAAATGACATTAACATGATAAGTTTCATGTACGTTATACATTGAAATGAGTCTATAAAGTATGTCATATTCATGTTTTGAATCAAAATGATATGTGGAGGAACCTACAGAAAAGCAGATACAGTTTGTACATTTGTACTTGTAGGGGTAGGTCTCCATAGAAGAACACACACATGGTGAACATCTTGTCATGGAATTAACACATCTTAATTTCACTGTATACATGTATCTTACATTAGAAAAAAATATATATTGTGCTTGATTGATTACTCAAGATGTTTGTTATGTCAAAACTGTCATGATTACGTTTGTGTGTGTGTATGTGTGTCTGTAATCAGTACTGAATTACACCACTTCCTTCATCTTTTTAAATGCTCTCTGTTTTATTTTTTGGCATTTTCAGTTGGGCCAGGAGGGCGCCAACGCCATCAGCGGCTGCATCCCGATGCTGAGCAACATCAACAAGCTGGATCTCCATGACAACGGATTCAACGATGCCATGGTAACGCTGGTGGCATGGATTGGCCAGAACAAGTCCATCCAGTGGCTGAACCTTGGACACAACATGTCAAATGTCAACAAGAAGTGAGTGGTGAAGGAATTGACTCCATTGGGGCTATTGAGTTAGATACATTTCGAATGTGTTTCAATTGCTTCATTTTTCATAAACTTTAAGAAATGCCATTACATATTTCTAAACCGTATCAAATTGGGGTTGATGTAAATATCTTCATGAATCTTTGAAATGATAAATGAATCAATTGTGATTGCATCGCTTTTTCTCAAACGTAATGTTCCAGGAGGTTGGATTTTTTTTTTATCACACATTTAATTTTTCCAGGAACATGCATGTCTGATAATGTTATTTTCAAGCTGTAAATCTCCTCTTCCGGGATCTGACCTAGACTGAAAATGCTGGCATATTTTTGCCTATACAGTCAAACCTGTGTATAGCGGCCATCGTGTATAGCGACCACCTAATGTATGCGAATACTAAACACAATTCCCCCCAAGAGAAAAGCCATGTTAACGACCTTGTCTATAGCAGTGACCTGTCTACAAAGGCCACTTTTTTCGTCTCCCTTGGGGTGGCTGATATAGTAAAATAAAGATTTATGTATACACTGTACATGCATACACACATATGATTATGTGCATCTGCTTGTACATACATAATTATGTGCATAGTGTTTGAGTTTCAGAAAATTTTTACTCAATCTTCGACAGTGTACATAGTCTGTAGTCTATCCATCATGCATTTCTCTGTTGGTGATGGAACCTTTTCGTTGTTGTTGTTGTTTTTCACCCAATTAGTGATACATGTTTGTATATAAGTAATCTCACATGAACACTTTCACTTTTCTGTCCACAGAGACAAGGAGAAGGTAGTGAACGCCATGGAGGATATGATCCAGAATCCAGACTTGGTGAGGGGCGTCTCTTAAATCTCTGAATTGATTTCCCCTGATTTGATATCTTACTTGCGTATTGTTGCAATCACAGGCAAGACGTTGAGGATTCTGTGGATTGGGTTCTTGAACTTTGAACTCTTGACATTCTAATGTGCCAGTGAAGATTCTACATATTTCTTGATGGTCATCCATTCTTGTATGCTTTGGAAG
Source organism: Diadema setosum (assembly GCF_964275005.1). Lineage (NCBI taxonomy): Eukaryota > Metazoa > Echinodermata > Echinoidea > Diadematoida > Diadematidae > Diadema > Diadema setosum. The sequence continues at coordinate 34,566,617 of NC_092693.1, read as the reverse complement.
TTGTGCTATTGTGTGTGACATTTGTAGTTTATGCTTGAAGTGGTTGTTTCGCCTATTTGGCCTATTGTTTCGCCTATTTGGCCTACAGGTCAAATTCATTCTGGAGTTCCACTTCAAGCCTGATGTGAATGCAAATTTTGGCATTTCATTTTGGCTTTATGTTCAAATATATCTGGAGTCATTTTGCAGTGTACTGTATGTGATGAGGGAAAACAAAAGGTCATTGGTGTCACTACACATTTCCTATGGCAACCAGTAAATCTCTTTTTTTTTCCCCTCATCATTTCCTGTTGCTTTGCTCCGCCCCCCTCCCATCGCCCGCTTGGCCGCTGCAGCCACTGCACACGCTCTTGGTTGCCAACAATCGGATGCAACACGACACGCACCAGCTAATCAACGCTCTAGGAAGCAACACAACTCTACACACAATTGACTTGAGGTAAAGATCTCCCAGTGGCAAATACAACCATGTAGTTCCATGTTGACGCTGAACAAGCACCTCTCAACAATACTCATATAAACACTATAGTGTTAAAATATATAGTGGGTGAAGGCCAGGATTGCAGTATTGTAACTTCTTATAAAGTTGATTGATTATGCTTTTAATTACAGGGGACACGGTTTTAAGGTTTGTCCATTCACTGTAGTTAACAGCTTTGCTCAGTCAATATCATTGCAATATTTGGAATGTTTTGATTTTAGATGCATTAAAAAGAGATTGATTTTTAAATGTTTCTCATGACATTAAGGTCTGCAACTTAGGCTGTGATGTTGAAAGATTATTTTATCTTTCAGAATTTTTCTCACAAGTAATCCATTGCTGATCTTGGAGAATATTGAATGTAATGTTCTGTGTGGAGACCTTGTCATCTATTATATAGCGTCAGATCCCTATAAACTTCTGGAATGTGTTGTCAAGTTCAGAATCAATTATGAATATGCATGTCGCAGTTATTATTGAGCAGTTAAGAGGCTTTTAAAAATTCTGTATCCAAAACAAGCAATTATTGGATATAAACAACAAAGTGCTCAGATGAAAGAGACTGATGATTCTCCCTTCTGAAACATTTACACTAAAATGTAAGAAATATAATGAAGATATACAACACAAATTTAGAGAAAAGTGGTTTCTGGAATCTGACAGAGGAAAGAAAGATATTTATAACTTGGCACAGACCCAGGGTGTAGCAGTAAGGACATTTTATCTATCTTATTTTGAATACCCCCAATTGTACGTTGCTTTATTTCCACCTTACATGTTCATTTTGTCTTGTTTTGACATGATTTTGACATTACTTGGCACATTCTCCACTCAGCGGCAATGGTATCGGGGACATCGGGGCGAGACTCCTGGCCAAGGCCCTGCAGATCAACAGCAAGCTGCAGAAGGTAATCCTGGACAACAACGGCATCACGGCCCAAGGATTCCAGGATCTGGCCCAAGCCATGGAGAGGTGAGGAAGGGAGGGGAAGGAAGGGAAGGGAGGATTAGGGGCAGAAGAAGGGGGAATGGAAGAGGGGCAGGAGAAGAGGGAGGGAGAGAAGGAGGGGAGAGGAGGAAATGATAGGAAAGAGAGACAGAAGGAAGAGAGGAGCAAGAGGAGGTCGGGAGAAAAAGAGAAAAATGGGGAGGGAGAGAAGAAAAAGGGGGAGAAGCAGAGAAAGAAAAAAGGAGGAGTTGGAAGGAAAGAGAGAAGGTATGAAGGAGAGAGAAGGAAAAGAGAAAGAAAGGAGAGAAAGGACTGAAAGAGATAGGGAGAACGAGAGAAGGGGGAGGAAAAGAAAAGAGTGGAAATGGAGAGGATGGGAGAGAAAGAAGACGGAAAAAAAGGAGAAGAAGACGAGCAAAAAAAGATGGAAGGAAGGAGAGGGTTGGGAAAAAGAAGAGGGAGAGGAAGGAGGAGAGAAGAGATAGAGAAGGGGAGATAGGGAGAGAAAGGAGAAGTGGAAGGAGGAGAGTGAAAGGTAGGAAAGGAGGAGAGAAGAAGATGAGGGAGAGAAGGAGAGAAGAGAAAAAGTGAGAAGGAAGGGGAGAGGAAGGAGTGGAGGAGAAGGAGAGAGGAGGAAGATGGGGAGAAGGAAAGAGGAAAGAAAGTAGAGTGGTAGAAGGAAAGGAAGGGAAAGGAGAGAATGAAGGAAGGTAGAAGAAGAAGGTAAGGAGAATGAAACTTAGATACATTAGAGACAGAAGAAAGCAGAAACGTAGTATTACATCAATTTGATTAGAATTCCTGTGAGGAGCTATCACCTTAAAGGCATAATTTACCATTTGCAGATGAAACTAAAACCCACCATTAGTGCTTTAAAATAGTTCTAAAATGTGAGTTAGGGGTAGAAACAACCACGGTAAAAATTTGAATCCATATAATCAATGTTAAGTATTTTTAAATACACAAAATGTGAACAATAGTTATAATAAGAATGCTTCCAGACTAAACCGTCTACAGTTATGGTTTATTGAGAAAAATACAGATATATCCTTATATTTTAGGATTTATTGCAAAAATTTCATATCTTAGGATGTTTTGTGATACAACAGATGTACACATATGCATCAAAGGTGATATCTTGAAAAAATTTTAAATCACCGTTCCCAAAGGTAAACTGGACCTTTAAAATTTTCACACCCCTTTCTCTCCATCCCTCCCCCCCCCCCCCCACCCAAAGGAACTACACCCTGAGGCACATGCCGATTCCGACGGTGGACCTGATGGCAGCCGTTCAGAAGCAGCAGGAGAAGACAGAGAGGGCTGTCCAGAGGATCCAGGAGCTGCTGCAGCGCAACCACAGCCCCAGAAAGTTCTCCAACAAGCAGGCCTTCCTCCTACAGCGCGGCTTCCTCTACACAACTGCGCACCAGGTAACCATGGAAACCTCATCAAGTGATGAAGATGGTAGTGGTAGTGGTGGTGATGGAGGTAATGATCATGATGATGCTGGTGAATGTGATGGAGTTGATGATTTTGATGATCATGGTGGTAAGTTTGGAAGTCGTGATGATGATGGTGATGATGATGATGATGATGGTGGTGGTGATGATGGCGATGGCCTTTGGAGATGGTGATGATGATTGGTGCTGGTAACTACAGTAGTGCTGTTGCTGATGACTGTCATGGTGATGGTGGATGTGATGTCAATGATTATAATTACAATGATGATGGTCATGGTGATGATGAAGATGATGATGAATTCATGACAAAGTTGGCGATGATAATGAGAACAATATCAATGCTACTTTGACAAATGCTGATAAAGATTTTGGCAGTGAAAGTGACAGAGATTACCCGGGTTACTACAAGCAAAATGATAAGGAAGATGAACTGTGTTCATGATAATGGCCAATGAAGAAAGTCATGACACCTATAATTTAACAATAAGCTCAATTTGGTGTCCTCAAATTTTTGGCAGACCAGCATGTGCAGGCACATATGAAATTGAGTTGTAGTTTTCCTTAACTCTTCGTGTGCCACGTTGCCAAATTTGAGCGCCTGACTCAGTTGACAGCTTTGCCAACTTTGCATATTTTGCTCAAACAAACAACGGTGCACAAAATTACAATGTGCCACTGTACATTTGAAAAGCATCATGCACAATTTCATTCCTATCACATATTTACAGTACAGTAGAGTGGACATTTTTTTAGAGCTTTGCTGTACTGCATTTCTAACATAAATATGTCTATGTAAAGTCACTTGGCTTTGAAAAACAGGATGCTTTCCAAAGTGCTAACGAGTTGTGGTCTCAAAATAATATGGCACGCACACAGAGTCACAAAAAGGAACTTTTCATTAGAACAGTAAAACCACCTTTACCGTGAATTGATATATCATGGGGGTCTTGCATTCTTTGGACAGATGGTAGACAAGCTAGTCGTCCACATTGAGGACATGGTCAACGAACTGACCCAGAAGTCGGATGAGGAGCTCCAGGACAAGATCACCAAGGCCAAGGGACTCATCGATGACGCCAACAACTCCAAGAGGGTGAGTGAGGGAGGCCCTGTCTCCTCTTACTTCTGTTTGTCACCCCTCCATGGTACAACATTTAGTTGAGGAGGAACGAAGTAGAAATTAAGTGTTTCTGTGCCTACAGTGATAAAAGTGTGTGTTTCAAAATGGTTGCCAACTGTTGGTTGAGGTTTCAGAGTTATTTTTAGTCAGGGGAATAAGCCAGTTCACAGTTACCGAGGGTTTGCAATGACCAGTCTTCAGAGAAGAGACTGTAACCAAAGATGTTACAAAACATGGATTAATCTTTTAGAAGAGCAATTGTAAACAGTCAGAGCAGAAAGTGTTGATTTATATAATGTAATGCATGAATTGCTTTAAATGTTAATTGATGGAAGACAACACACATTCACATGTAAATTCCACAATGGCATGATTTTTATGTGAATATCTTAACTATTTTTCAAGAAGACCTATCCATTTCTTTCATATACCCGAGTTCAGAGTCAGTTTTTAGAGAAGGAACAGTCACTGTAATAACGTTTATCTGCACATGCTCAGATTGTAACTTGAAACTAGTTAATAGTTGGGCATTTGTTTGCACTTTGATAAGGGGTTAATGTACTCAACAAAAAGTATTGAAGAAATTATTTCATAAAATGCATTTAGGAATTCATCTTTGCTGAATATAATCATGGATTTAGCTTTCTGCAAGTAGAGATGGGTGAAAGACCACTTGATAAAAGATGCTCAACTTATGCTTCCTTCTCTAGCAAAGATGTTCCTGACAGCCAGATGGCTGCTATGAGGCTTGCCCAACTTAGCAATCTACCTGTGAATATCAAAAACTAGATTGCAAAATATGCTTCAGATATCTCAACAGACAAAATATACATGCCATTACCATAGCATGCTATCATGAAAGCATGTTAGCTATTTGTTTACAGCTGCTGAAAGAAATGAACATGATATGATTTGCACAGAAGTAGATTTTGAAATGTCTTGAAGACTTCACTCACTTGACTCCACATACAAGGCCAGACACTCTTCATAATCTCAAGCAGATAAAAACTTCTGTAGCCTCATCTCTAGTTTCTCGTTACCGGGACCACTTCCTGTCACATTCTCTTTCATACCTGAAATTGATATTTGATCTACATGACCAAAAACAAATTGTGTCAATTTCTATGCTTTCATATTGGTTTTTGTGGTTTTGAGCCTGGCTTACAGTGGCTGTGTGATGTGTTGTTAATGACAGGAGAATATGGTTTAAAACTACATAACAATTTTCTCAGTAGCAACAGATTTGCAATTTGGAAGCATTTAAGGACAGGTGGTTTCTGTAAGGACTTTTTATTCTTTACATGGCAGAGGATTATGACTTTGTTACTTTGCTTTCAGTTTATTCCTTCTTGCAGTGGAATTGTTAGAAGCTTACAAAAGTACATATTTTCTTTATTAGTTTATATTTTCAGTGACAGCTGTGAATCAAAGTGTGATTAGCAACCTCTGAATATCTGCCTAATGTGAACAATGTTTGAAATTACTGAGACCTTGAAATTCTGGGCCTAGAGTGCAGTGCTCTGTGTCATAAAATATTCTCATTTTTCTCTCTTCTCCTGACTCCTTCATATTGTCTCTTGCTCTGTCCATCAATTCTCCCTTCTCTTTCTTTCCCATAACATACAATCCTCTGAATTTTTGTGCATAAATTACTGTATACGCCATATATTTCGCTAGTCTGAATTTTCGCAAATCAGGAATTCCCAACGATTTCAAGAGTGGTTAAATTCGTGATCGTGGAGTCTTGTACAGAGAAATATACACACGTACGTCACATTCACATCGGAATCAGAGTCAATATCTATTGCGAGTCTTTAATTTCGCGAATAGCACCTGACTTGCGAAATTTACTGACTAATTTGATGACTTGCGAAAAATAAAAACCTCGTGAAATATATTCGGCGTATACAGTAGTGTCAAGTTGCATTATTCCATTAACAAAAGTGGCATCATTAATGATATACTTTTGTGATTATTTTCTATTTTGCTGAAGTTGGACTCTCTACTGTTGAATGTGATCGCAGTCTAGCTGTGATCATGGTATTGTTATTCAGAAGTCTCAGTGTACACTCCAGATGACCTCACTAGTTTTTCCGCATCATTACCTTGTGTCTCCGCACAGATCTACGACGTGCTCCAGGGCGTCGTGGGGCGGTCGGAGGACGAGGGCCTGACCGAAAAGCTGAGGGAGATTGCGTGCCTCATCGAGAAGGAGATGGAATCGAGGCTCGAAGTAAGTGACTCCTTTGACCCTTTCTACACCAAGGACTTTGGACAATGTGTGCGACATGGTGGGGTTTTATGTGCCAAGCAGCACTCAAAGCACATTTATATGAAGGATTAAACATCACTATTTATTCCCTCCATTCACAAGTTAATAGAGGACCTTTAATGTCTAACGCATCTACTAACGTTTTCAGTGTTGGCCAACTTGTGCACAATGTTGCATAAAATTTCATATTCTCCCCTTTCCTAGTCAGGAGTCCTATTGACATAGGTATCATATTCATGTCATCCACAGAAAGTAAGGCAGAATTTCGAACAAGCGAGTAACTATATTTTCTTTCAAGCATAATGTTTAGTGTAATTTCCTTGCATATCACATTGTATTACACACAGACACCCACAGACACACACAAAGTATGCTAATATGGAATGTGTAACTTTACAAAGGAGGCAGCCATCCTTTTCATACTGAGTATATGAAGTACATTGTAAATTTGTTTCAGACTTGAAACAAATTTCACACAAAATTTGTCTTGTCATTTAAGCCTTTGCCTACGCCATTCTGAAGTCTTCAAAGGCATTATACCCAATCCATTAGATCCTGGTCGTTATTGGGTCACTAGTTTAGAGATATGGACTGCTTTTTGGGGCATTATTGATATTATTGCCCCGACCAAGGGATCTCACTGCCATGCTATATGACCTTAGGATCTTGCTCTAAGGAGCATAGTACAGAGTTGAGATCCAAGGGGCAATAAATATCTGCAATGCCGGGAATGAAAGGAGTCTATATCTGTTTTAGATACTGACTAGAATTAGAAAATTTACGTGGTCAATGGCAGTTGCACTAGCTGGGTCACACATCAGGCACTGCCATAGACATTTGCATTGAGACTGCATCATACAAGGGTCACATCTCACCCTGTAGAAGCCAAAGCATTTACAGTACATGTACACGCATCTGCACATATGACTTGGTTTGATACATGTACTATGGGGCTGTTTGAGTACTATGAGGCTACAGGCTATTGTTGAAAATTTATGCCCCTTATATCAACCAATCAAAATGAAGGATTCATCACTTGAGGTATGTAAGAATTACTCTGCAGGGTTACCTTATACAAAAGTGGGCGAAATATATGTTAAAGTTAGCCCAAAATTGCTGTGATTTGATATTGCTTGCATTTAATGCGAGGTAGTACAATGCATGTGCACCAGCCCTAGTAAACTGACACCATTTTAAAGAACAGGGGATAAGACAGGTATTAGAGCGCCCTCTGTGGGTGAGTAGGCTGATGAGGTGGAGTCCCCACCTCCGCTCAGATTGTCTAACCTGCTCAGCCTGTCACGGACACCTCCTGTGTCAAAGTGCTAGTTCCTTGCGGGGAGACCGTGCATTGCTGGCCGACACTCGCCTTGGAATAATATCTGTGGGATTAACACTTTTTGCAAGGGCGCGTGGTCACTTTTAAGGTTAGTGTTATCTTGTGTAGTGCATTCTTTGTGTCTGCATTTATCTGTTCTGTAAGAAGAGATATCAATTAACCAATTTTTTGGCTTTGTGAGCTTTGCAACTTTCTAGTTCATTCTTCGTTTGTTCTTTGAATGTTCACGCTACACTCAATTTTCCCTATGTGTGTATGGAATGTGTACACTCGGGGAGATTGCATTATTCTTACGAAATGATTCCTCTCGATGTTCTGCTCAGCCTGCAGTTTTGAGACATTTTATTCGCCATCCTTATTTTCAAGTGAAATCCGAAGGTCTGTAATTGTAGGGAAAAGTTTGCAGGGTAAACAGCGTGACTATTATAAAAGTAAGCTTTTGTACAGAGAAAAAAAAAATTGACGGTACTCAGAGTGCTACTAATCCTTTTGCTTGCAAGCCCAGGGCAACCAAGAGTCCTTTTTGGGCAAGTATACAGGAATGGATGAATGGGTATGCACCTGTTTAACACTTCCTGTGCTAAGACTCTGAATAGTGTATATAAAGCTACAGGATTTTCTGTTAATATCAACACTCAAAGCACACAAAGGGTTGAGGTTGGGCCCTTGCCCAAATAACAATTGGGGCAAGTGGGCGACATATCCTTATATATTAAATGGGTTAGTCAAATACCGGTTAGTGATTGGCTAAACACAGTCACGTGATGGAGGTACATTCATTATGTTCGCCCATGGGCGAACATTCTTGTTATGTTCTCCCATGGGAAAACATTTTCACGTAACAAATATCCGCGCGCACAGTGAATTTGGCTCTGCACGAGCTAGCGCGATCGAGTGCGTTGTGCGCGTGCTGGACCTTTACGCTAAGCGTACCATGACCTCAATAAGGTACGGTGTACGGTTTGATGCGCCACTTTCAGAGCGTGAAATCAATTGATAATGATGGTATTTGACTAACCCATATAATGTAACAGATGATGACTTTTGTTGTCGGGAACATACCAAACGTTCGACCCTCAGGGTTTGAAATGCTATTGAGGGAGGCTATAAGTCCCTCGACTTCGTCTCAGGACTTATAACCTCCCTCAATAGCATTTCAAACCCTTCGGGTGGAACATTCGGTATGTTCCCTTCCCCGCCAGTCATCATCTATATAATGTTGTGATATACAAAACAGTTTGTATCATGTCTGACGCTAAAGGGCACCAAAGGCTAGGGACATTACAGCGCTTAATGCCCTTTTGCTTTGCGGTGAATGTGTCGACTTTTATCAAGGGTAGGTTCTTGTGGTCGGCTGCGCCCACAGAAATGTGAGCCCTGTGTGCAAATAGGATGGGGGGGGGGGTAGGGGGTTTAGGAGTAGAATGATTGGGAGTCAATGACTTAAATTTGTGTCGGTAGACAACAGAGTAATTAGCATTAAGGCTTTTCCTCTCTCTACATGCAGACACGTCATGTTTTGAGTCATACTCATACATGTGTGTGTTTTTTTAAGGTTGTATTTGTTTTCCAACTCCTTCCCGACATAGACAAATACATACTAATACTCCTAATTCTCTCTCTCTCGCTCTTTCTAGTTTTCTCTCTCTGTCTCTCTGTCTCCCTCTCTGTTTCTGTTTCTCTCTATCTTTATCTATCTATCTATCTATCTTTCTCTATCTATCTACCCTGTATCTGTCTTTCTTTATTTATATATCTATCTTTATCTATCTATTCATCTTTATTTATATATCAATCTATCTTTCTTTATCTATCTATCTACAATGTATCTATCTATCTAGGCGTTTCTATCCATCTTTCCCTGTCTCTATCTCTTTATCTATTCATCTTTATCTATCTATCTTTCTATCTCTCTATCTACATGTATCTATGTATCTATCTTTCTCTATCTACCTACATTGTATCTGTCTTTAGATATACAGTATATCTATGTATCTACTGTATCTCTATCTTTCTTTATCTATCTATCTACAGTGTACATTGTATCTATCTATCTATCTATCTAACTGTACACGTGTATATCTGTATCATCCATCTTTCCCTATCTGTCTCTATCTATCTCTATCTTTTCAGCTTTATCTATCTACCTATCTATCTATCTTTCTTTTTTTTCTTTCTTTCTTTCTTTCTTTCTCTCTTTCTTTCTCGTTGTCTCTATTCTGCTCAAGAGTGCTCCCTTCTCTCTCATTCATTCACTGGTAAGATCACTCTCCAGCACAATGCTTTTCAGTCCAATCAGTGAAAAACATTCACTCAGCAAGGTGCTCTCAAATTTGTGTGGGTCGCAAGTGTCCCATTCAGAGGACCGAGTTCATCTAGTCCAAGAAGACTCTCCTTGGGTTTAATCTGAGATGCATCTCTCAAAAGATGCATCTTTCAGAATACCCCAAAGACAACTTTGAGGCCAAAATTTCTCATAGCTCCAACAACTTGTGAGTGCAGTGCCAATCACGCTTGGTTTAAAATAGGGAACATGTGTTCAGTCTATTTTTGAATCGGCGAGACGTGTCCCCCTCTTGTTCGTCCTCGTCACATGACATCATCCAAAGATGGTTGATAGATGTTGAAATTTGCAAAAGGAAACTCCAGGTGTAAAGGCAATAACAGTGAAAAGGAAAGCAACAAAAGTGGCTGCTAGACCTGTAGCTTGACCTGGTAACTTACCTTTTCCTCACTAGTAATATTATGTTTGCACGGTCATCTTTTCTTATCAGTGAGATTATTTGCTATCTCAGTAGGAACTCATGTTTGTCTTGATGAAAAATGTTGGAGTAGAACATTATTTGGGATAAACTCTGCATTAGGCCTTTGTTTTTAGTGAAAAGAACTGCTGTAGAAACTGCCAATCAGAATTATTGTGTTTTATTTAATATTGTCTCAGTGATTGAAATTTACATTCTTATATTTCAAAGTTTGATCTTATATTTCTTGAAATCAGACTTACATTAATTTCAATTAATTTCGGTCTTTGTTTTATTTTTTTTTCTCCAGAATATACAATGTAATGATTGAAATGAGGCACGCATTTGAATAATATAAAGAATAACAATAACATATCATCCTACCTGTTGTGTCCTACGTTCTGCAAATTATATGTTCTTCACTAAAAGCCATTTACCGTCCCGGTTTCCCGCTTCATTCTGTACTGTGTTAAAGACATGGAAGTAGTGCTCGTACCATGCAAGCCCAGTTTGGCATCCCGTGTCAGTTCGACGAGTAGCGCGTAGTTCCACCTAGTCGGAGGTTTTTTAATTAGAACAGGATGTCGTAGGGGTGGGTGAGTAAGGTTGCGTTGGATCACTGACATTTTACAATCAAACTCTCCCCTCCCCCTTTCTTTTTTTTTTCTGTTGACCTCCTCTTCACTGTCAAACACCAAGTCCCTTGTTGCCATGTGTGGTTATCTCCAAAATCTGATCGATAGCATTTTGCTCTCAAGTGGGACGGACCACTCTTTGTCTAGCCATTGTAAACCTCTGGACTGCAGTAATGTCTGTGTGCCCCAAGAAAATTATCAATTTCCATCAAGTTAAAAATGGCTCTTCATTCACGCTAGTTGACTTAATTGGTTGTCAAGAATATTAAGCATTTTTTTTCTTCTTCTCCTTCTCGGTGAGCTGTATGAGGTCACTGGTCTGAGGACTGAATCTTCTGTAATGGGGGTAATGTGATCATAGAGGCTTGCCATGAAACCTTGGAAATTTTGCTGACCAGTCATGCAAGACTTCATGATCAGTATATCATGCTACTAAAAAAAAATTAAAAAATAAAAAAATAAATCACTTTGTGACCAATACTTTAAAGGGCTGGTATAGTCTTGGTTGAGAAGGAGCTTCAGGCTTCCAACTCTTTTTGTGTGAGTTCATTAAAAATTTCTTATGAAATATGAAAGAGCTTGTAATTCTAAGAGGGATTCAAAGTTTATTTGATGAAAATTGTTTTTGAAATGGCTGAGATATCCAAAACAAAGGGATCCTAATAAAATGTGGGACCCACCTTTTATTAGGATCGCTTTGTTTTACTTTGTTTTTGGATATCTCGACTATTTCAAAACAAATTTTCATCAAATAAACTTTGAATTCCTCTGAGAATCACATGCTCCTTAACATTCCATTGAGTGGTTTTAAGTATCTCTAAAAAAGTTTAAAGCTGAATCCTCACCTCAACCAATACTATACAAGCCCTTTAATGCCTGTGTGATCAGCACATATCACAATATAGAGGGAAACCCCATTAAAACAAACTCACAATGAGGAAGAGTGTAGTGCTTTCATTGAGGTAAATTACAGCAGTCCCAATTTCCCATAACTATATATGTACAATTGTAGCTGGTCTCTCTTTTCTTCTTCTTCTTTTTTTGGAAGTACCTTTACTACAAGGTACCAGCTGTAAAACAGTAAAATTGGTGGTCATGCCCAACCTCGTTATAAAAGCATTTCCTTGTAAAGCTGCACTCTGTGAAACCACTTGATATGGTTGTGGGATCTCAGTGGTTCAAATCCTGTCTGAGTGCCGAATCATAAACTCCATCATATCTCTAAACTATTCTTTGGAGTGAAACAAAGCACTGTCAGATACAGCGCTTGTCACATCTGAAATACTCAGGAGGTTACTAAAGACTTATCATTTTCCCTCTTTTTGAAAAGATATTTTTGAAACTGAGAAAGCAGCTTTTGGTGCAGTGCAGTAGTGAACAAGGGAGAGTGGTTGGAGAGAAGGACACATTAACACACGCGTGACACGATTTTGCCTACGGCAAGTTGATTTCTGCCCACTTCCGCGGGCTTCCCCTAACCGCGGCCATCTGTCAAACTGAAATGATTATCTGCCGATGTAAGCCATACCTTTTTTGACTTACGGTAGGGGTTCACAGTGTATTTGTCCAGTGCAGAGAAAATGTATTTGTCCATCGATTGGCCATCAAAAGGAAGATGACTGTTACACCTTCCTTTGTAATTATTTTTGCTTCTCGTATTTTCCTTCATTCCTTCCTTGGCCTGTTAGACAGCCATTTGTTTCACCACTGTCACTGAAGTTGAATACTGCCCTCCCAACCTTTTTTGACTGAAAAATAGGAATGATTTGGCTCAAAAGTAGGAAAGAAAGAGCAGTTCCCGTAGGAGTGTGCAGTAAAATTATCAAGAAAAATAGGAAATTCCTGTTGAAACAAGAGCTGGGAATGGTCGAAATTCTGATTCTTTCCTCAAAATTCAGTATGGTTGGGAGGGCTGTTAATATCTTTCTTGTAAAGTGTACTGTAGCTTATGATGTGGTAGTGGCTGAATTTTTCTTAAGGACCTTAAAAAAAAAAAAAGATACAACATGTAAGTATGGACATCGTTATGGCAGAGACCTGAATGTGATATTTGATAGTGGAAAATGACAAAAAAATTTGGAAAGGTCCTGCAGGTGTTACTGATTTTACTACTTTGTTTTAGAATTGAGATCTCATGTCAAAAGCATGCTTTTGACCAGAGCAGAATCAAACAAAGTTACCTGTGAAAGGTTTATCAAAATCTGACACACACACAAGTCAGGAATTTATCATGAAATAGTGGTATCAAACACCAATGAAGTATAGAGCATCATCTTGAATCCTTTGCTGCAAAATGTGATTTCTGAGTTAAATAGTTTCATTGCGTCAATGTGAGTCGAGTGCACACATACCAATTTCTGCATAATACACCGAGTATAGGGACTTAGCCATCTCTGCAGAAATCCCGAAAGATGTCGTCGTGTCCCAGATGCACGGGCAGTGCATGGGTCATGAAGGGTTCTAGGCTGGTCGCGAGTCACCGCCGTGTCAACGTTGCTTTGTGATGTTTTCGCTGGGGCTGTCAAGGAAATGGGCTCGTTTGGATTGATTTCCTACCCTGTCCGCTAGTAGTCTGTGCCTTTCTCAATGTGCCTCTGCAGTATTGGGGGGGGGGGCTAGGTTTTACGGGTTCGTTGCAACTCTTTAATGTAGCTTGTTGACAGACAAGAATTGATGATACCTCATTCTTAATTGACTTTACGCTATTTCCCTCAATCCCAACCCTTTCATGCTCTTCCACCTGTAAAATATATGTATCAAAAGTATGATACTTTGTATTGTTGAGATGGTGTTTTCAAAACCATTGTTTTTACAGTTTCTGCTGCATCTTTCCTTTTATTTTTGTTATTATCATTATTGTTATTATTGGTATTAGCATGATATTAGTATTGATAGTGATTAAAAATAATGATAAAAATGAATAATGATAGTGATATTTATGATGATAATAGTAACAGTAATTATTATTATTAGTAGTATTAGTATTATTATTATTATTATTATTATTATTATCATTATTATTACTATTACTATTTATTACTACTACTATTACTATTACTATAACTATTATTATTACTATTACTATTACTATTACTATTACTATCACTATCACTTTTATAAAAATATTGTCATCATCGTAATCAATTTTATTTGTAAAACCGTTATCCTCATGGGAATGGTATCATTGTTATGATTGTTGATATCATTGTCATCACCATCGTCACAACCCTCTTTTTGATTCAGTTTTATCACAATAGCATCAAATTCTTGCATAATATTATACAAATGTACATTACATACATGGTGTAGAGAAATTCCAGTAGTTGAGTGTGAAGCTGTAGTGTACACAGGATGCAGCCACTCCACTCCCCACCCCTTTCCCCCAGTGCTTTACTTCCCAGTTTCTTCGCAAGCGGCATGACTGTTGCTGGGACATCAATCATGGGGTGAATGTGGGGGATGGGGTGAGGGTGGGGGGGGGGGGGAGATAACGGCTGGGCACAGGTGCGATTGGGGTGTCATTAAGTTACGAGGGCGCACCAACTGTTTCCCCCCTTTGTGTTGGTGCGGCTGCGAGCTAGGTGTAACATGTTCTCATGTAGCTGTACATGTACCACACATACAACAAGAGTATGTGCAGTTTTGAAGTATAAGACATGGGTGTGTTCTTTCTTGTTTGGATGTTGTTGTTCATGAATGGCGGTTCTCTTGTAGTCAAAGTTGCATAGAAATTGTGGGGTTTTTTTTGTGTGTGTTTTTTTATTCAATTTGCACTGTTTATTTTGCATGTTGCTCTTGTACATGTACAACATATCTACTGTACATTCAATCAACTGGCTGTCCATCTCTGAGTAAAGTATGTTATTATCTCATACCAGCTACAAGTATGCCTGAACCCGAGAGCATAATAACACAGAGAAACGAAAACAAAAACAGCCATTCACCGCATGCACCGCCGTGCGCCTAGTGGCACGCATCCCCAATGCAAGCCACCATTACACACAAATGTTTAACTGCCAAATATATACACATCTCAGAGCAGTTGCATGTTTGTCTTGCAAAAATCTTTATCTGCAATTTTTTATGAGATATACATCAAGCGATTGTACATCACTCAACCAGTAGCTAATTTGTCCACAAACTTCAGTAATGTAAAAGTAAATAACAGGCAACAGTACATTTCTCAACACATTTTTTTTTTCCCCTTAACCTGTTGAGGACGAATCCCGAGTATACTCGGGCAGGTGTCTATGGGAAATGCGGGTTGTAGCAAAATCAGTCCATCCTCAACAGGTTAAGAATGTGAAAAACACATTTCTTTTTTGTTGTTAAAGGGACCAGTTGCTCTTCAATATTTCCAGAGTGCATTTTACCATGTCGTTTGGTAATTGTAACAATGTTATAAGACCAAATTGCTAGAATATTCAAATTTCGTGCTTACCTTTATATCGAAGAAATAAGAAAGATTGCTCTGGGGCTTTGCCAATGCCCGTAGGAATCATCAACAAGTATAATGTGTGTGTGATCTGGACTCTCAGTGTTGAACTGGATAGAAATATTGGGAACAAAAATAAATTACAAAACTTTTGCTCCTGGATACTACACTGTATGCATCATATTGAATACATTCTTTATTTCAACTGGCCTATCATTACCCTTCCCAACTTGTATTCGATGAAGAGTATGAATCTTGATGTAATTAAGCAAGTCCAGACCTCAAGTTAACTTGAAGATTATCTAGCACTCTGAAGTAGCCTGTGTCACCTGCATCCCAAGGCAAGGGGGAGGGCAAAGTGCACCATGAAATGGTTTCCCAGAGCCGTCACAGCTCAGTTTTCACCCTAATCTACAACTTCCTGTCCGCAAATAATCTGGATGGTTCACTCGACCTCAGCGTTTATTCAAACTCTGTCACCGAGAGGAATGTTCCCTCCACACTAATAAAGGCTTGTCCATTCCGTCCCTTTTAACCCCATCACCAATAGAGGCATGACGTATTAATGGAATTTTTAAAACCATGGGATGCAGAGTGTTAATTGTCCAGGGCACACCATGAATTGGACTTCCTCCAAATGACAACCCAATGTCATCATGCAGTAGAGCATGATTAGCATTTTTCATGTGAGGGGTTGTTGCTTTTTATAGATACAGTTTTCCTCCATTTTTCACCCTGAAATATGCAGAAGGCAGTATGTTTACAGGTTGTCAGTCCATCACCCCATCCAATAACTCCATCCATCATTCAATATATCATCTGTACTAGATCTTGTTTGAAGCAAGGGTCAGTATTTGTTTTTATATGAAGCCCACAAGTGAATAATAATTATCATTCTTTTGATCAATAATGCATACAGTATCTTGGATTTATATTCTTTGTAAACAAAAGTATCATATCAAAATATCCCAACTCAAATTACTTGGATGTTAAAAAAAACAACTTTTCATGTAAATCGCACCATCACACACATTTACACACGTACAAAGATGGAAGTGTATAATTTTTGTCATTGCAGTCCCAAGCAGTCTGACAAAGATGAATATTAACCATAGATTTGTAGCACATACAAATCAAGAAGGCTTGGCCCCACAGAAAAGACAGAACAGGCAATCAAAACCAATGCATATATGTACATGCTCAATCTACAGTGTACATTGTACTAAAGGCATAATTTGCAATTTGCATATGAAACAAAAACCCAGCATTAGTGCTTTAAAATAGTTCTGAACTGTGAGTTAGGGATAGAAACAACGACTGTAAAAATTTGAATCCTTATAATCGATATTAAGTATTGTTAAATACACAAAATGTGAACAATAGTTATAACAAAAATGTTTCCAGATTAAACCGTCTACAGTTATGGTTTATTGAGAAAAATACTGATATCTCCATATATTTCTGGCTTTATTGTGAAAATTTTGTATGGTAGGATGTTTTGTGATACAACAGACCTACATATATGCATCAAATGTGATATCTATAAATTGTTAAATCACTGCTCCCAAAGTAAACAGGACCTTTAAAGTAAAGTCTGTGATAAAAGGTACAGAGTCTAATGATGTCAGCTGGGAGATAGAACTTAAAAATCTTTCAGTTTTCCTTGAAAGATATCATTCAGTGGCAGAATAAAAAATAACAATGTGTGAAAATAGTGATGTGTATTGGGTATTGAATTTTGTCCTCCGTTTGGCATGGCGAATGAAAAACTGAAAAATATCTGAAAGATCAGTCGAATTTGCTCCATTTCCTCTGGCAATACAGTAATGGAATAAATTTCGAACAACAAATTATCTGATCGAAACGCTGATACAGATAGAATGCTGAAACAGGATAATCACGCAACACTGATGCAATACGTTTGTCACCTTGGGATATTAAGCATGGATATGTCACTTGTGCCAAAGATCTCGTCACCACCTAGCAACACTCTGTCTGCTTGTTACAGAGAGCCAAGTTTGCCACCATATAATGACAGCATGCTTTGAGGCTCGTTCCCACCAGACAGGGTCGAGAATTATTGTTTCGTCAACTCGTAGCACAGAAGGATGCTGTGCCAATTTGAGGCGTTCGAACACACATCACGCTTGGCACACTAACTTTCCCAAAAAACTTGGGGCCTTTTTCTCAGCTTTCATAGCGTAATGTATTTCCAGGTATTTGTCACTTTTTTATGTTACTCATCTTTGGATCGTTTCAAAGCACTACTCATATATTAAACTTTATGAAAATCAAAAGCATGCAATTATATTTGGATTCTAAATAATCTGGGCCCTGTTTTATCAAAAGATAAAATCTATTAATAAATTTCCTTAACACACAGGCTGTCATAGACTTATGATAGAAATCAACTATACATAATCAATCATAACTCTTCATAAAACAGGGCCCTCAATTGATTTAATTTGGGAGTCTAAATGCTATTAAACATTATTCTGAATTTGTTTCCTACAGTCACCCCACTTTTGTTGCAGATATCATTATCTTGCCCTCAGTTTAAATGGGCAACTCTGAATTTTACAGTACAATGTATATCCAATATTGGAGGAACATTGGGTCGAACTGGCTAAAATCAATGAATCTGCTTAAAGTCAGAAACTTTACAATATTTGCCAAATTTGAGAGAGACACAGAAACTTTGATCGCCTGAAATATGTTGCCAAGTTAAGAATGACCAGGATGATAGGGATGTACACTTGCTCTGGTCTGACTACAAGACAGCAGTCTTTTTTGAAGGCCGTTAGTGATTAGTGGGATTGAGTAGTCTATAGGATTTACTGATACTTAGATTTAGGTCATCCGTGTTAGTTGGCAAAGAAAGTCAGCCAGTGGAAATGTACCCATTGTCAAACAAATCAAAAAAGTACAATTAGCGTTGAGTCCTTCAATCTTTGTTATTTTCCTCTTTCCTTCTTCTTCTTCTTTTTTTCTTCTTCTTTTGTTATAATAATAATAATAATAATAATAATAATAATAATTATTATTATTATTATTATTATTATTATTATTATTATTATTATTATTATTATTATTATTATTATTATTATTATTATTATTATTATTATTATTATTATTGTTATTATTATTATTATTATTATTATTATTATTATTATTATTATTATTATTATTATTATCATTATCATCACTTTCTTACAAGTGCTATTACATTGTAGTTGTTGATAGATCATCATTATAGTGATCACCTCCACTGTATGATGAATGCTATTATTTGATGATGTTTTTAGCAGCTTTTGATTATTATTACTAATACCATTATCAGCATTATGGGTCATATTACCACTTGTCTAGCCAATTACAACACAAGGATAATCAAGGGACTGCACAATTTGAATTCTTGACTCTTATCCGCCGTGTTGAACGTTTGTGTCCGCAGTCAAACGCCAATGGCATGGTGGACGGGAGTACGCAGCTGTGCGGCTATGTGATGCAGGATAGGGCCCTCTATGACCGGATCGAAGACACGTGCCGTTTACACTACCGACTGCCGCAGCGCTTCGTGGAGGACCTGGTGGAGCAGATCAGCGCTGAGACCAGCAACCAATGCAGGTGAGAAGATGGTGTCCTTTTTTTTTGGGGGGGGGGGGGGATAGGAATAAATATGACCCGCTACAACAAAAGGATCCGGAGGACAATTTTCTGAAAATGACACGACGATACTTATACTCTTCCATATAAGTATGTAACACCATTCATAAATAAAGTACTTGGTTGCGGAGATATCAATGATTTTATTAGCGTATGCTGAGTGGTTTAGGAAATCTGCATTTCGAGAAAACTGCCTTCAAAATTTTCCTTCCAACGCTCTCAAAATCAAAGGGAGGCAAGACGGTTTTCACCGCTTGACAATAGAAGGTATGCTCCCAGCAACCTCCACGATGTTCATTCACGTGTAGCACCGGTGGTCTACGCAAGACCAATTAGTTACCAGAATGCCACGCACTGACCAATTAGATCACTCTGTAGTTATTAGGGGCGAGTCTAGCTGCAGTGCTAAATCTGTCATCTTGGGACATGCTTCTGTTCCGTTGAAAGTTGAAAAATCATGACCAAAAAAAAGCTAATTTCTTGCCTTTCCTTTGATTATTTAACTTTGAAATTTCGGCAGATGATAGATGATACTTTAGACTATAAAATTATGCCAAAAATAGAAATCTGAACATTTTGACCAATTTTGAAGATCTGACTTCACACTCAATTTTCTCGGCTCAGCCATTAGCGACTTTAGGATCCTTTTGTTGTGGCGGGTTACAAATTACCTGTCCTCTCTGTCAATATGTTGCCTTTAAAAGGAAATCCACTCTTTTTTTTTAATTTGCTTGAATTACAGCTGTATGATTGAGTTAGATAGAAAAGTGAAATTTTCATTCAAATCAGACGCAAATGAGATATACGGAATCCTGAAGTGTCACACCTTTTTTAAACAGTCACTGTGATATTGATAGCAATTGCATATCCAAATATGTATCTTTTATCCGACCGTTGACAATTCTACCCAACTGAATATTTTATTTTGCTTCTACTTTATTGAAATTTTTGTCCAACTGTTGATGTTGTGCTGAATGTTTGATTTTACTCCTGCATCTGGACAGTTGACTTGAACCTTGAGTGGTGTTCCCCTTTAAAGGAAACATTCCATTTAGTCCATGCCTGCTGTGTGGAATGTGTTCTGTGCCCAACATGAGTGGGCCCCATTGCATGAATGGCAGAAATTGTCAGACTCAGAAATAGGACCTGTGTATGATGCATTCACTGGTATACCTGGGGTGACAAGACCACCTATTTCAATGTCATGAATTTACAGCTCGAGCTGCGTGAAAAAAAAAGACAACTTTTAGTTTTTTGCAGCATTTAAGGAAGATAACATTAATGATGACATTAAATGATTTGGACACATTGTTTTTGATTACATTGATAATTGTTCTGATATAAGACTAAAATCAGTATTTTTTATATGAATTGAAAAGTCATTTTTTAGAGGGTTTTTTTTTTTTTTTGTATATGCCATTTCAGATAAAGAGTATTGTGACCCCAGGGAAGATGCAGTGTATGTATGTTTGTATCTATTTATGTATACATACAAATATCTGAATATATTTTTATTCGTGTATATATTTGTAGGAGGTTTATACTCCTGTGTTGTTTTCATACCGTGTGCATTGTGTTGGATTCACACGTACACCCCCTGCATGACCTTTGCAGCAAAGCGTGGGCAGATTTTAACCGTCCTCCACGGGGGAAGCACTTCAATGCGTATCACATTATAGCAACGACGAGGAAAAGGAAAGGATATTCAGGGTGGGATTTGGCGGGGGGGGGGGGAACAAGGCGACTTCATTTTTCTTTCTTAGTCATGCGGTCCCAGAGATGGCATTGAGGCTGGATGGTGGCTAGGGGTGAACGGTAGGGCTTTTCTGGCACACACGGGCTGTAACTAGGGGAGGTCGAGTTCGAGGGCTTTGGGGATATGGGACGCGGTGAAGCCAAGTTTGCTTGGCGGATGGAAGGGGAAGTACAGTAGGAAGAAGAGAAATTGTAAGAGAGAGAGAGATATGTTTGTGTGCATTTATGTATGTGTGTGTATGTATCAAATATATGTACACACACTCACATATACATGTAAATTATGTACATATATGTTTAGATATGTACACTACAATGTTATGTAATATATTATATACATACATGTACATCACAGATCATGCATATTTGTACACATACGCATTTCCCTCTGTATAATGTTATACTTGTATTTGCAAAGATAAATAAATATACTGTAAGTATATATATATATATATATATATATATATATATATATATATATATATATATATATATATATAGGGCTCAACACTAACTATTTTCTCTGGTGGCCCATTTGGACCACTAAAGTCTTTTGATTTGCAATTTTAGTGGCCAGAGGAGGAAATGTAGTAGCCCAAAATAAAAAGGAAATATAATAATTCTTTCTGAATCTTAGCGCCACCAAATTTAACACTTATGGAAGTTTGGTGGCCAGACATCAATTTGTAGTGGCCCTGGGCCACTGGGCCACTGCTTATGTTGAGCAAAATAAAGACGGAAGTGTAGCTTATCATGATTCAATTTGTCCTAAGGATCAGTGTGAAGAGGCACATGGTAGAAAAAAAAAATATAGAAACTAGAGAAGCACTTTGAGAGTGTAGACCTCTACCAAGCAGCTACTTTCCACCAGTGATCTTGTTCTTCCATAGAGATCTGTGATTTCCACACAGTGTATGCTGAAAATCGCCCGATTTCCCAAAATAGAAGCCTTTGTTACATCATCAACCCTCAGCTGCGGGGCGCACCTCGCTCTAGCAGAAACTAGAGCACGCACTTTAGTGCGCATATGAAAACCTCAAAAATGTGCAGCTTGAACTCCAGAGTTCACTAACCCTACCTGCGAAAATATCAAAAATTCTTCAGAAAATCCATAAAAAATTTTCGGATCACTACCAAAATTTAATCATGGGCTGTTTCTTGTGTCATTCTCAACCTTTCCTGCAAGTTTCATCTAAATCCATTCACGACTTTTGAGTTAGTTTACACACTGATGAACAAACCAAACAACAAACAAACAAACAAACAGTAATGAAAACATAACCTTCTTCCTTGGCAGAGGTATTAAATACAGAAATGAAAAGGGCAAAAGTACTGGTATACTTCCAGCGACCGTGGTAATACATGTAATAGTATTGTATGCACCTTGAGAACTCTACAGAGTGGATTTGGTGCAATATACATTATAAGTTACATGTATTATCATTATCATTATCATATCAAAACCAAAAGAGCAAACCAGGGTCAGAGGAAGAAAAAGGGGTTACTGTTGGAGTTGGGGATGAGTTACAGGTACCCCTCGGAAAAAGGGGGTGGGGAGGGGCTCGATGGAAAAGGGTGCTATATTTGATATCTGAGTCATGTGCAGAGTCAGCCAGTTTCAATGCTGTGAACAGAAACTGGTTTAGAGCTTCACAGTTCATGCACAGTTTTAGGAAACCACTTTTGGGGTATTAAAAGAAGAAAAGCTGTTGACAAGAACTTTTTGTGCCTGCATTGTGCAATCACCAAAAGTAGGCGTAAGTTTTCATTTGATGTTGACTTAGTGTATTTGCACTAAAATCATCACCAAACCATGGGTTACACATTGAAACTGGACAGTCCTCCCACAAAAGTTTGGAGCAGCAAAATAACTTTAGCCTCATCATGATTTTGCCACTCTCATACCAAGCACAGCCTAGATATCGTGATTCTCGGTCGTGGTATCTAAAAGTATTGTGGGAAAAGTCTTACTTCCCTTTTTGAGTGTTGCACAGGTCTCCTATATGTGGGGGTGGGGAGGGGAGGAGGAGCCTTTGTTAATTACTCCGTACTCCAGCACACATCAAAAGTTTGGGTTGGGAATTCAAGTATTCAGAGGACGGATGAATTTCTGACTACTGATGATCACAAGGATGAGTCATTTTCAGCTTCCTGTTCAAAACATTTCATTCATTTGTTTGATCTCCAATGGTAACCACGTGGAAGAGTTTGGCAGCGACATCAGGAGCGTAAAGGGCAGTCGCTGCATTATGGAATAGACTGCAGAATACAGGATGAGACAGGAATGCGAATTGTGGGCGTGAGATTTTGACCCGTTGGGACCGTGAAAGAACTGCCGTAGCTACGCAACTGCGATGCATTGTGTGTGTGTGTGTGTGTGTGTGTGTGTGTGAGGGTGTTTGGACGATTGAATGTCACAAAATTTCTACTTCCTGGAAGGGATGTTTTCTTCATGTTTCTGCACCAGAGATGAGTTAGAGACAAGACATCATTGTACAATATTGGTTTGGTTATGAGATTGTTGCATCCTGCAAGGAGAGTACAAGATTGCAGATTGATGATGCTGCCAGTGCTGTAAAAGTGGAAATTTTCGATCGAGTATTCATTTTGCGCTTCGTCAGGTAAAATAAATTTTGCATGGTTTGTATTTAAACTCCACACAAATCACAGATAAGATGTTGCTCCATGCAACTTGTATTGAAAGCAAAAATATTTGCATTATTTCATTTTCATGCTAGTTTCATTTTGCGCGGAATGCGAGAAAATTTCCTCACCGCTAAAATTTCCATTTTTGTAGTATTCTATGTGGACTGTTATGACCTTCCTTGTTGATTTTCCAAGCTCGCTAGTGATTATTGACCAGTCTGTTGTGTCCAAATAATGATTCAGACTGATTTTTTTTTTAGAGGTGAATTTTTCCCTCATGCAGACATGGGAAGAGAAATTCTCTTTTCCATTTCAAGTTGCCACTGACAAATTAACCCTTGCTGATCAGGTTTTGTTACTGCATCTCATTATTTCTGTTTCCTTGGTAACAGATTGTGGCATTCCATGAAGTTTTAGACTGACAGGAATTGCCAAATTGTTGTCGTCATCAGAGAAGACCACTTGTTGTGCGTTGTCTGCATATGAATCCATGCAGAGTCAACCCATTTGGAAATATAAGCAATGTAGGGCCAATGTATTTCTGAATATGATGTACAGAGTATAAAGATGCTCATAGATATTTTTTTTCTCTCCATCTCTATCTCTCTCCACCTCTGTCCATATCTCTTTTTATTTCTTTTATCTCCATCTCTCTATCTCCTATTCCTTATACATCTCTTTTATCTCCCCCTCTCTCTTACCACATCTCTTTTGATTTATTTTATCTCTGTCATTCTATCTCTTATTCCTTATATACATCTCTTTTATCTCCCCTCTCTCTTACCACATCTCTTTTGATTTATTTTATCTCTGTCATTCTATCTCTTATTCCTTATATACATCTCTTTTATCTCCCCTCTCTCTTACCATATCTCTTTTGATTTCTTTTATCTCCATCATTCTATCTCTTATTCCTTACCTATATATCTCTTTTATCTCCCCCTCTCTCTTACCATATCTCTTTCTCTTTTATCTCTATGTCTCTATCTCTTGTTTTTTATGTTCATATATCCCTCTCTCTCCCTGTCCTTCACATTTGACATACACAGTGAGACTAATCTTGCCATGGCTTCGTTCATCTCTGACACAATCCTCGATGAGATCATAGAGCAGCTCACCAGCGTCGAGGCGGAACTTGTAAGTACTCAATAGAGGGCGCTCTTACCCCTTTTACTTTCTGTTTCTGTGAAATGACCTCTTTAGTTCAAGCACTTTTAGGTCTCATGTCTGTAGATAGATTTCCAAAGACACAATCCTAAAAATGAGAAATACAATATTCTATAAAATCTGAAGATCAAAGTAATTAAATGTTTCATATCTAAGTAAATCAACTTGTTTTGCTAATACATCAGTTCTGAAATGTACATGTTTTTTTTTTCCTACTAAAACTCCTGTTTACAAGGTCTCCAAAGGAACACTACATTTTTACCACTTATAGCTGGTTATTTGGACCATTTTGAGGTATCTGGTACTTAAAGGACAAGTTCACCTTCATAAACATAAGGATTGAGAGAATGTAGCAATATTAGTAGAATATATCATTGAAAGTTTGAGGAAAATCGGACAGTCCGTTCAAAAGTTATGAATTTTTGAAGTTTTTGTGCAGTAACCGCAGGATGAGAAGACTACTGCAGCGTATGAATAACTTAGATGTCACATGCGTACAACAATATAAGGAAAATATAAAGATAATTTCACAAAATTTCATCTTTCGAAAAAAAGTACACATTCCCTTGACTCGTTACCAACATATGTTATGGGTAATATTATTCCCCCTGCCTTTAGAAAGAGGCAAGTCAAGTGGTCTTTTATTATGCGAAAAAAGTGAAACTATGTTGAATTTTCTTTACATTTTCTTTATACTGTTGTACGCATATGACTCACAAGCTGTAGTAGTCTCCTCATCCAGCGGTTCCAACACAAAAATTTTAAAAATTCATAACTTTTGCATCGATTGTCCAATTTTCCTCAAACTTTCACTGATGTGTTCTACTTATATTGCTGCATTCTCTCAATCTTTATGTTTATGAAGGTGAACTTGTCCTTTAAGAAAAGAAATCAAGATGGATTTAAATTTGTAACACATTTTATATGTATTCAAGAAATCTTACAAATTGTAATGAAGTTAAGGATTGCTTTGATATCTTGGAAACCTTTTCGAAGTAATGTTCCCATGGGCACACCCATTGGCTGTGTGACCATGACTGTGATTTCCTTAAAAATGCTTTGTTATTTCACCCAGTGATTGAGTACATACATGTACATCCTGTAGACCAAATGACACACATAGTGCCCTTTAACCGTTGAGGATGGACTGATTTTGCTACAACACGCATTTCCAATAAACACCTGCCTGAGTATACTCGGGACTCGTTCTCAACGGCTTAATGGACAGGCTGTAGTAGCATGCTTTATTTCAGTGATCAGTGATTTCCTTGAAGCTATGACCAATTTAAAGACTCCATACTCTTTTGATGTTCGGGACAGGCTGACGAGTTGAAGAAGTTCCGCGACGAGGTGGCCAGCGGGACGACGGTCAGACAAGTGGACAGCATCCTACTGGACGATTCGCGGGATGAGGAGAGCGAGGATTCAAAGGCGGAGAGCAGTGGTGCGGGAGAGGAGGGCGCACAGCCAGCCACGCCCACCCACAAAGAGGGTGCGAGTGAGGACAAGGAGGGTGCTGTGGCGGACGCCCATCTGCAGAATGGCGATTTGGGGGAGCCGTCGCCAGCGGCGGCGACTGGGGGTGAGCCGAGCGAGGGGGCCAGACCCATTGTGGCCAGCCTTCCTCCAACGGTCAGTATTATCAGCGTGTGTGTGTCTGCAACACCTGGACAACTTTCCCCTCAGCACTAATGACTTCCTTCCATACAACTTCCCTTGTTTTGATGGTGGCAATTTTCACTCACGTACTGTTACCCAGAAATGATTATGGATGTCTTTTGTCTATCCTCACTAGTAACTTTAGCAGACAAACTAAGTCTTGTAAGTAATCTGTAAGATAACTGTTCAGGGTAAGTTTTTATTTCTGTTGATGTACCAACTGTATACTGGAGAGAAGGGCACATCTGCATATGTACAATGAGGAACTGCCCGAGTTGGCTACTACAAAATCATAAGTGACAATCCCTGTTGAGTGAGTGCATTTTCAATTTCTCTGACTTCCTTTTACATGTGAAAGCATTTGTGATTTCGCATATTTATCCAGCACCAAAATGCTAGATCAGTGGATGCGAGTTTGGAGTTGATGTCCCAACACCTTTTAATAGCTGTAGTAGTTTGTTCATTGAGTGAGAAGCATGAAAGCAGTAAATCGCTGTGTGAAGCCTGCAAAATAACCTGTGACCTTCTGTATCTTACGTGCAGCGGATACCTTTTTGTGAAAGCACGCTGAATACATTAATTTGACAGATATTTTGGTCTGTCATTATGAAAGCTGTGGGAAATATTGCATCACTCTTAGCAGGAGCTGACTTGCAGATGTCTTTGTAGCCTGTACTCACCTGTGCATTATGTGAATGAAATTGCTAATATTGAAGTTGAGAAAACCTAAAAAGTAAGATAATTTGGTTTTAAAGAAAGAGAAGTGTTGTTTTTGTTCTAAATCAAAACATGAGTATTCTAACTACTTTACATGTATGTCCAAATTGCAATGATTATTTTTTTTTAATTCTAATCTTTCATTTTTTATGTTCCTGTGAAGTGTGTCACTGTAGAGTTTTGACTTGACCTCTTGTGTGGCAGTGTTTCTTGACACAGTGTAAACTTCAAAGCTAGTTTTCTCAACAGTATGTCTTCGGAAATTTTATGAAATACAGTAGGACAAACTCCATATAATAATTATAAATACACAAGAATATATAATTGTCCAAGTCATGAACTCTGTGACTAGGCAATCTTATCCAGTATTCTTCTTCGTCTTCCATGTAGTACAGTCCACTAAGTATGTATCAGCGTACTAGTGTGAAAACTATGGTGGCCCTGAAGTACGCTCGACAACAGGTCATGTGCGCCGTGAATTTTGCGACCAGGTCGCGAAATTCGCGATTTGAGATGCTAAGTTCGTGACTCGGGACGCAAATTTCATGACCCGGGACACAAACTTGGCGACCGGGGACGCAAAATTCGCGTCCTGTGGTTGCAAACTTCTCAACTTTGTGTCGCGAAGTTCGCGATTTTGGGTCGCGAAATTTGTGACCCAAAGTCGCGAATTTCGTGACCACAGGACAGGAATTTTGCATCCCCGGTTTCGAAATTCGCGATTTGGGATGCCAAGTTTGTGTCCCCGGTCGCCAAGTTTGTGTCCCGGATCACGAAATTCCCATCCCAAATTGCGAATTTCGTGACCTGGTCGCAAAATTCACGGTGCACATGACCTGTTGTCGAGCATACTTCAGGGCCACCATAGAAAACACCAGTATACACATGCTCTTCCTTGAGCTGCTTTGATTGGAACACCTGTTTTCACGCTCTGTCTTCTATTAAGTGAAATTATAATGAACTGGCTGCTATAGAGATGTGATTATGCTATCTTGCATATCTTTCACCATCACAAAGACCTGTATGTGGGACTGTTACATTTTTTGTGTAACTCTAATTTTGGCCAGGTCATTTTGACTTCCTTCTTTATTTCTTTCTTTCTTTTCTTTTAAGGGGTAGGATCTGAAGGAGAGGGTATTTGAACAAAACCAATGAAATATCTTACCAAGGTATGGGTCAGTGCATTTCTGAATAGAAAAAGTTGATGATTTCATCCATTGTCCACTCATTGTGACCACTACAGATGACCAAGAGACAGTCGGCCAGAGTCCAGAGACACAAGAGCATGAAGAGACCGAAGTCCCACTTTGGTGATACATATGGTAAGTTGTGTCTTGAGAGATGCTGTGGTTAGCCACCAAAGGACTCGACCCATTTATCATGAGGGTCAAGGGTTCAAATCCCCCAAACCAAGAAGAGCAGATGATTCTTTTAGCATAGCGTTCAGTCTCGATCAGCAATGACACATGTTCCTTTGTAAGAGGAGGGTATTCTAGATTAAATAATAATGACTGTCCCATGTTTCTGCTCATAGTGACCAATTCCAAGCAGTGGTCATGTTATGCATGCTTATAGATGTCTACAAACTTGTCCACCGTAAAATGGGAAGCTTCACAAAATATATTCACTATTCTTGGAATTCACATGTTTATTTGGGATAAATCACATGGGAGGGAATTTGTTGATTAGATTGTTTGTGTTTGTAGAGAGAACATAGTCTTGTAGTCTTTCCACATCCACATGTTTTTACACATCCATCCATATCCATCAATTGTTTTTATTTCATAAATAGTAAATGACTCTTTTTAGCATTATTAATCCTTGCAGATGCAGTCACGAAAAGGCACAACTCTTGGACACTTTTTGTCATTGATGCCTTGAAACATACTAGCAAACAGGCAGATAAACTATCAGAAAAATCTCCTCAGCAAACAAAGTGAACTTTAATATCTGTTTGTCTTTGTATCCATGATGCATAGCTGTCAGGGAGTCAAGACAGTGTTGTGTAGTGAATTTGTTATGAAGAACTGTCTCTTTTCACACTTGTGCCATTTTTGGGAGAGTCAGTCACAGCCCATACGTACAATCAAATAGAATCCTCTTCAATGTTTTTCACTCATCATATGACTTGGATTGTGTAATTTGTTGTACAATGTGTACAGTATGATAAATGACAATTTAGTTTCAGTTTACAGAATACTAGTGCTGGGAACACTGTCTAAATTTTTTGCTGTTGAATTCCAGAAAAAAGGAGGAATATATATTTGTGAAAAGCATTAGTTTGGAGATAATGTGTTCTGAGTTACCCTTCCTAGTTTACAGAATACAAGTGCTGGGAACACTGTCTAAACTTTTTACTGTTGAATTCTGGACAAAAAGGAGAAATATATATTTATGAAAAGCATTAGTTCGGAGATAATGTGTTCTGAGTTACCCTAGAGTCAAACTGTGAAGCAATTTTTACTCACCCTATGTTGTGTAGTATCTCACATGAGTATCTCTCATCTGAGTAAACTGTTTGTCTGTTTTTGCTTGTGTGCTTTCCAGTGATTTTTGACGACGTAGATGGTGATTCCACCCAGGGCGCAAGCCCCTCGCCCACCCCTGTCCCAAGCCCACTTCCTCTATCCAAACAAGAGGAGAGCAAGTCGGTCACCCCCACGCCACAGCCCAGGCTGACTCCAGCCCCAGCTCCAGCCCCGGCCCCAGCTCCAGCTCCAGGCCCGGCCCCATTACCCGCGCTGGACGGCTTCGGCCCCATCTCTGACCAGCCCTCCTACCTGTTGCCGGACGTGCGGGCCAGTCGGCCGCGAATCAGCCGGGTCATGAGGCCGGCCCGGCCCCACCCACCATCGCGCCCAGGCACCCATAACCCGGGCAATAACCACACCTTGCAGGAAGAAGAGGAGGACATTTCAAAAATGTTTGAATCACCAAAGGTTGAAGGTTTTGACTCCGTAGAACCAAACAGTTCACCTGGACCCACGCCTAAAGTGTAAGCCTAGAGTAGAGGTCTAAACTTTACATCTCATCTTGAGTGTCAAATCGGAATAGCATGCCTTTCTTTCATGCTCAAATTCATCGAATAAATAATAATTTTAAAAAACTGTTGAAAACAAACAGCAAGAAGAACATATGATTACATATTATTCGTTCTGGATATCTATATTTGTAGTGGTACAAATACAGATTCTTAACCAGTTGAGGACGGACTGATTTTGCTACAACACGCATTTCCCATAGATACCTGCCCGAGTGTACTCGGGACTCGTCCCCTAGGGGTTAATGAATACAGAAATAGACACATTCAGTTTCCCCAGTTTGATTAGATGTTAGAAATCTACACAGTTAGAACCCTATGAGAAGAATTAATGAAACCCATACAAGGGCATGACATATAGTACATGTAAGACTTTGAGGTTAACCGATACATAAATGTGATTTGAGGGTAGATGTTGCTCAATCAAAGAGCATATGACTTGCCTCCTTACGAAGACAGGGGAATAATTTCACTTGCAACATAATTATATCAGCATCAAGTTGAAGAACCATGTAATTTTCATATAAGCTGAAATTTTGTCCAGTACTCCAGTAATATTTTTGTGATTTTGTTTGTGTCTACTGATGATACTGTATTAATTATAGGAACAGTGCAGTGCAAATGCAAATGCATGTTGGCTTGTATTGATTCATAGCACCATCATTTATGTGGTCGGAAAAAAAAAATGTCTAAATATGTGCCATATATCTTATGATGATATTTCTATTATTTTTCTTCAGATTACTTGGCTTTGAAAAAACAAAAAACAAAGAAAACCTTCCAAAACCAAGAAGCTGCCTGTGACGTCATCTGTCAATCATCACTCAAGTGTTGATATGAGTAACAAAAGACAGTGGAATGCATTTTCCCGTAGACTGAGCCTAACTGGCATGTTTTCCCAGCATTGTCTTTTGTAATAGTCATGTATAATAATTTGGAAAGGGTAGCATGAATCAACACAAGTCAGCATGCATTTGCATTACGTGCACCGTATGTCATTAAAAAATTATGGTACCCTCCGCGACGATAACTTTGAAAATAGAGAATCAATCCAAATACAATTTCAGGGTATGAAACTGCAACTCATTGCCCACATCTTACAGAAAACCCCATTCAATTTGCTTCAGTGGTCGAAGAGAAATGAGGAATTTTGTAGAGCATGTCAGGAATCTCTTCCCTCCAAGTTCTGTCTATTGTGTTCACACATTATATGCAGTTCCAAGAGCACCCAAGTGCTAAACTTGGAGGAATCAGACTCATGACATGCTTTACAATAATCCACATTTCTCTGTGACCACGTAACCAAATTGAATGGGATTTTCTGCAAAATAGAGTTAAGATGTTATATTTCAAAACCCTGAAGTAGCATTTAGATGATTTATTAATATTGGGTGTTATCAATGCAAAAATCTGATAGTTATTTTTTTATATATTTTTTTTTTGGACATACTGTACATAGTCCCAGTAATACAACACAAGAACAAAGAGGAAACGTTTGGATATTTCCCCCTCTCATTAACACAGCAATTCCACATTATACAAATGATGCACAGGATAGAGTGCGTTAGTGTAGGCGTAGCGCACTCGAGGGTATTTACAATTGTGAAACATGCACGAGGCGAAGCCGAGTGTATGTTGCACTACATTGTAAATACCCGAGAGTGAGCTGCGTCTCCACTAACGCCACGAAATAATCCTGTGCATCATTTGTTTTATAAAATGGGTCGAAAACTAACAGCATTTTCACGTACCTTTGTGGCTCAATAGTCCAGTCAGCTACATGTAGCACTCGCTCTCGAGAGTCGAGTCAAGCACGTCGCACTCGGAAATCCCGCACATGTAAGTACTGTACGTATAAGAGTACTGTATACGTACGCCACATAATACAAAAGTATGTTATGCACACAAGAAAGGCCGGCCGGCATACGCAGCCCGAACTAGAAGTTGTTTACAGGTATTGACAGCGCGTATAGTAGCGCGCGACGCACTTGTAACAACTGATTGAGTGCGCACTGGTACTGCAGTGCAATGGTACTAAAGTAATCAAAGCCCACGTGACTCATTTCAGCGCTTCCTATTGGCTACGTTCTTGAACCCATTTTATATTCTCTAATCACACACAGGAACAAGCCGGCGGCAAAGGAAAGCCCCAAGGAGACCGGAAGCAAGAAGTCGGGATTCCTCAAGACCTGGTTTGGGCGAGGGGACAAGGCGGAGGAGAAGAAGGACGGCAAGAAGAGCAAAAAGGAGGATTCCAAGAAGGAGAAGGAGGCCAAGGAGAAGAAGAAGAAGGAAAAGGAGAAGAAGGAGAAGGAGAAGAAGAGTGAAAAGAAGGACAAGCAAGGATCACACAAGAGGTGGGGGAGAATATCACAAAGAACAGGTTGTACGTCTCTACCACTTCCCCATGCCTTAGGGCAGGGGCCTCATAACACAGTGCAGTTTGAACGGACAAGTACCAATTCATTCTACTTGCCCAACATATAGCAAGTTTTTATTTGTCCTGCTGGGCAAATTTCCAGTTCTAGAGATTCTGAGGGTTGGAGTCTCTGTAAAGATGGTCAGTGTTGTTAAGGCATGAGCATGAGTCAGAAATTTAATTGGTATTTGCTGTAAGATTTTTACTGAGGGCAGCACTAGAAGAGTGATAGCTACATATAAAGGCCTGTGTGTAGTTCACTGCTTTCACATTTTGTTGTTTTAACATGCAACTCTTACATCAGTATTTACTAGCTAGAGGCTATCAAAATGTGACAAAAATGCCTGCATACAGCAGAAAGTGGAATAGACAATGACAATATTTCTATGATGCCATAGGGGTTCCATTTTGAAAAGAAAAATCTACCCAAATATCTATGACTGTTAAACATTTTACTTTTTCACTGCAGGGTGCCACCCAAGCACCAGCACGGGCGAGCCTTGGTCTTATACAAATTTGAACTAAAAACGCACTTGAGGCTTTGTTAATTGGTGCTATATACACAGAATGAATTAAATCAGGTTAGATCTTGATAGCGTATGGTCATAATTTTTGTGCAACAGAGGATCAAAGTATAGGTTACAATATTTTCAAAAGATGTCATATTAGGGAACCAGTAGCGACTCGGGGATATTCACAAAATTAAATGGCTTTTATATGCAGTACTCTGTGTTTGTCCCCTTTGCCGTTTTCAGTAGTCAACAATCTATCGATGAGTCGGATACTGGAACCCCTCCCGCAGCGGATTCACCGACCATTGAGGTCAAGTCACCACGCCCCGAGTCCACGCCCGAACCTCCCAAAGAAGGTAATCATGGTGTGACAAAGAAGAGCTTCACTGGGTTCTTTTATTTTTTTATTGCTATCATGCTACATGTACGTGGAGCATGTTCTTATAGAGATTGCACAAGTACCTGAGACTCTTTTAAAGGAGAATGAAACTCGAATATATCACAATATGTGAATTAAGGGAATGCAGCCACATTCATAGAAGACATCAGTGAAGCTTTTAGGAAAATCGGACATTCCATTCAGAAGTTTCACTTTTTTTAAGTTTCGGTGTGGCCGATGAGAAGACTACAATAATTCATGATGTCAGTGCAGAACAACGATATACAGAAAATCTCAAGAGAATTCCGTAAAATTCAATTTTTCCAGCATAATGCAATTAGAGCACTTGGCTTGCTTTTTTTTAGCTTTGTATCTCAATAACAATTCAAAAAAATATGAGTATTGTGCTTGTCATAACTAAAGACTTCTCTTTATATATTCTTTATGTCATTGTTGTACATTGACGTCACAAACTGTCATGGTCTTCAAATCTGCATATGTAGCAATGGCTGCACCGAAACTTTAAAGATTCACAATTTTTTGAACAGATTGTCAAATTTTTTAAAAACTTTCACTGATGTGTTCTAATATGGCTGCACTCCCTCAGTCCATGAAATGTATATTTGTGTTTCATTCCCCTTTAATAGAAGAATTAGCACTAAAGACATGCATAAAGCTAAACCCTTCTTTATCAACAATGTCCAGAGTTTTCAGGAGCATGGAGCATTCAAATATTTTGCCAATATACTGACATGGGAACATTCAGATATACTGCCCTCTAATATGACAGTCGTATGAGAGCATTCAGACTGCATGCCCTGAAACTCAACAATGGTAGGGGAGCATTCAGATTACCTGCCCTGTACACATGGCAACTGTACGAGTACATTCAGACTATGTACAATCATATCATAATCGTGTTACATTGGAAGCTCTGACTCATAATCAGAGTCAGAAATCACACTCATGCTCAAGTACCTGGGCCCTGTTTCATAAAGCTGTTCGTAAAGTTACGAACGACTTACGAGCGACCGCTGATCAGTTCCAATGTGCCATACTTATCAGAATTTCCATAATTCAGCACAAGAACTGATCACCAGTCGCTCGTAAGTCGTTTGTCACTTTACGAACAGCTTTATGAAACACCTCCCTGGACTTCAAGAAAATTCCTGCACACTGTGTTGACACAGGGACTTGCACATCCTAGTCAGTCTTGAAGTAGAAGTCAATGTGAATGCAGCTAGGACAGCGAATATCCCTCGCCCACTTTCTGGACACCAGTATGAGTCCATTCAGACATGCGAAAGTGTCATGTGAATGTACAATAATCTTTCGAATGATGCTGAAACATCCATGCTTAAAAAACGTGACTCTAATTCCTTGGACATGTCTCAAATTGTATATGAGCATTCAGATACACAAAATTTGTGCATATGCAATCTATGCATGTATCCATTCACCCATGAAAATTCTCTCAGGAGAATCAGGATCCATTCGTATCTTTTGAATTTCAGTTCCAACCAGCTGGTAATTTACATACAAATTACTCATTGTAGAAGATCCCGCCAGAAAAAAAAGCAAGAAAATAACCAAAGAACCAAAAGCAAAAAACAAACAAACAAACAAAAGTATAATCCTGCCGTATTTCACTGTTCTGCAGATTCAACATTTTGATTTGTTATGTCTGCATGTTTGCATGTCAAGTTTACATCTGTATTTTGTGTTCTCATGAGGTAGCATTCACACGAGAAGTACTATCTCATCACTTTGCACACTAAGAAACAAAGTCATGTATTTTCGTTGGTGCAGTGACAGGCAAATGTGCTTGATGATTACCGCGTAGGCCGTATGCTAAGGAAATGGTTTTGTTCTGTTTTCTTCGTGCATACTAATTTTTTTGCAAGATTTATAGCATGCCAAAGTATTACGTTCTGGAGCAAATTGCACCGTCTAATCTTCCTTGAGGTGGGAAAGAGCTAACCTTGCTTCTTGGAAAGGGATGATGCTCATTTCTTGTTTCCTCATGGAGTTCTCAAATTTGTCCACTTCTGGCATTGTCGGTAAATTCGCAAAATGCACTGCTCACAACATGCTGTCCTCAAGAAATATATGTCTAATAGTCCCATGACATTTGCTCCTGCGACAATTGCTGCCATGAAATTTCTACACACTAAGCTAATCATAAATTCTACCAACAAACATAACCCTAACCCTAATCCAAATCTTCATATCAAACTAAACCTAAACCCCAATCACTAAACCTAAACCCTAACCGTAACCCTTACGTCCTAGGAGAAAGCAAGACCGGAGCAATTGTCGCAGGAGCAAATGTGTCACCATGGCTAATATACAATAGTTTTCAGTTTTCAGGAAACCTGAACTTTCATTTTCAATTTTTACCTTGAAGCAAAAATTAGCATTGTGTCCTTACACTTAGTAAGACATTCACAATGTTGAATCATTTTAGCACAGCACAGTGCAAACTTTTTTTTTAGGGACATGGGTATCTGTCATCTTGGGTTTCAAGTGCAAAAATACTCTTGTATTTCAAAGATAATTATAAAATAGAAAATGTTAAACCCTCTCAAACAGTCTAGAATTTTTTTTCAGGAATAGATTGAATAATTGCAACTGATTGACAAATTGCCCTACATCGAGGTGAAAATTTCATGAATTTGAATAAATTGAATAACTTGATAAAGTATACCTTCGTTCAAATGTTTTTAACATTTACATTTGTGTGATATAGCTCAAATTTTATTGTTTGGGGAATTATAATTTTCTTGCTCTGCAAAACTGGTTCGCAAGTACAGTCATGGCACTGCTTCAGAATTTTCACTTTAGAATGCAGTAATTAAAAACCATAGTGTATTTGGAGAATTTGTATGCAAAAACCAATGTAGGCCATTTTCATGTTATTGCATTTAAGCTCTTCATCATTTTGTACTTTATGAAATGGAGTAACATATTTCCTGTAGGCATGTACATGTATATTATATTCGTCAATTAAAAAAAAAAAGAAGAAAACTCAAGCAGTATATCGTAATCATGGAACACACATATTTCTTTCAATTCCCACTGAGCACATACACTTATTAAAGCCATATTATTTTTCTCCATTTACTGATACCCATAGAGTGATCATTTTCCCAGGTTTGGGGTTTTCTTTTTTTGTTTTGTTTTGTTTTTATGTGCTTTTAAAATCACCAGCACAGCCGAGTCTCATTTCATAAAAGGTGTTATGAAAGCAATTCTTGCTAGAATGGCAACTTCTTGTGGCAACAGCCAATCGGGAAGCAGAATTCCTGTCATGTGACCATGACACCTGCCATTGCAGCAAGAGTTGCTATCAAAGCAATATTTTCTTGACATTTTAGACCTGCAGATGAATGCATCCAAAAAGGGGAAAAAAGGGAATTGCCATATATTCATTGCTCTTCGGGCTAGAATGCTAGAAACCATGCAGGCCATGAGACACAAACAAACACACATTCTGCAGTAAATGTTTTCATTGTCAAATGCAATGCTTTGCCATCTCCTTTCCGCCTGGCCCCCTCCCCCAACCAACCCCACCCCCTTTCCCTTCAATGAACAGAAGAGCGTAAGGAGGAGGTGATGCTCCCCCCGGCAGAGAAAGAGGCAGAGCCGTCAACGCCCCCAGTGGCCAAACCAAAGCAGGCCATGATCCCACCCCGTGCCGTTACGGGCGTGAACCCGTTCGGCGCAAACGTCATGGCGGAGATGAAGAAGAAGAGGGTAAGAGAGAGATTAATATGTGCCATGTGTCATGTGAGAATTCTCCCTGTCGCATATAAAGCTGTAAAAACTGTGGCGCTATTTAATTTCCGTAACAATGTGTTGACAATATTATGCCGGTGCATTGTGCAGGCTCTATTTGATCGTTCAAATTCATGAAATTCTTCCGTCAAGATGTTTTCATTGCAACTGATTAACAAATTTGATCGTACACAAAAAACATGGAATGCTATCTCTTATCTCCTCCAAACTACAGTAGTTTTGTAGGTTTTCTAAGCAATTGTTGTGTTGGGAAAAGAAATATAAGGTCATTCACATATGTAAGCTCTGAAAATACATTTCTATTGTGAATTGACAATGTTTTAGTCATGATAAAAAAGGGAAAAAGTGAAGATGTGATTACCACATACATGTACAATGTGCTATGCCCATGCCTGCTGCACAGTAACTTGGCAACATCGAAAGTGTACGAATGAACACCAAAAGTTTGACCCGCTTGACCTCTACATGTTCCCTGCTAGATCACCTTCTTCGTTTGCACGTAGCATATTCCAGTGTACGGACCCTACCGTTAGCGACAAAGTGTTTACTTTTATACGCTGTATACAATTGGGAATGGGGAGAATTGTTTTTGGCAGTGCAATGCATGCCACCACCAAGTTAGGTGGGAAGAGAAAACTTGCTTCACGTTGGTCTTGTGTTTAGTCTGCTGTGTGATGAATGCTCTCTCAGAGCGCTCTCTCAGAGCGGAGACACTGGCTTCATGACCCAACTCTCATACTGATCGGGACAATTTTCAAGAAAAAGGCAGCTTCAAAATTTGATTGCAAATCATTTGAGGTTTCATACCAACTGTTTTCCAAGTCCCAGATACACGTAGCTATCAAATGGTCGCACATTTTGTAATATCAGAGTTTGTTTCAATGTTCTGCTGATATGTGTATTATTACTTATCACTGGTTTCATTCCAAATGGTCATTATTTTTAATAAATAATTTAGCTGTGTTATAAAAGCGTCAATCCCTGGTCTCCACACACACTCATGCATATGTTACGTAGCCAGAATATCAAAGTAACTTTTAATCAGACTTTGAGCTTTAGAGAAGTAAGTTCAAAACACTCTCATGTTTGGCCTGAGAAGCACTATCTCTCAACTTTTGACTAATTTTCAATTTATTTTTCTCTTGACATCAACCATTCCTTTTGATGTGTGTTCTAAATTTGATAGATGATCATTTGTCAAAAATTCTAAAATACGAAGCATTAATGCTTTATTGGAGGGTTTCCTAAGCTGTAATGGCTACTTACAATGTACATGTTGTTAGAGGAGAGAGATCTGTGTTGTGAGAGTATTGATTTCATTTTTTACCTCGCAGGAGATGAGAGAGAGTGCAGCTGAATCCAAGCCATCTATCGCACCCGCCGCAAAACCCCTGGGCAAGAAGACTAGCCCAAGCTCATCACCACCAACAGCAGAGAGGGCCGCCAACAAACCGGCCCTGGTCCTTCCAAAGTCTCCAGGCCCAAGCCCTTCTTCCTCGCTGAAATCTCCATCCCAATCCCCATCTCCGAGCCCCAAGCCCACCTCGCCGACACCGTCTCTGACACCGACCTCTCCCAGGCAGACCCCAACAGCGGCACCCAGGCCGGTGCCATCTCCACGGAGATCCCTCAGTGCCGAAGCCGAGCAGACCCAGAAGACTCCCGCAGTCGTTGCGCCAGCACTGGTAGCGGAGGTTAAAGA
This sequence comes from Diadema setosum, assembly GCF_964275005.1. Classification (NCBI taxonomy): domain Eukaryota; kingdom Metazoa; phylum Echinodermata; class Echinoidea; order Diadematoida; family Diadematidae; genus Diadema; species Diadema setosum. Next base: position 34,527,725 of record NC_092693.1, on the reverse strand, counting down.
AGAAGAAACACCCGCAGAAGACAAGCAGCAGACCCCCATCGTCATGCCAGATGACAAACACGAGCAAAGCGAGGATATCGCCGCCACGCCCGAGGAACCACCAACAGATGGAGATGAAAGCAAACCTGCAGAGGACAAAGAGGATAAGCCGGAGGAGGCCGTCAAAGACACCAAGGAGGAAGCCAGCACTGACAGAGCCGAGGAGGTGCAGCAGGAGAAAGAGCAGGAAGCGGCGAAGGAGGATGAGAAGGAGGATGTAAAAGAAGTGAAAATGAAGGAAGAGGAGAATGTTTCTGAGGACTCCAAGAAGGATGAAACAACGGAAGACATTGAGCCGGCAGCAACCGGTGACAGTGAGGATGTCACCCCGGCAGAAGTCAATGATGGGGAACAGGAGGGCGGGGCCAGCGAACAAAAGAAGGACGAGACCACCAGCGATGCAGCTGTTACCCCGGCGACGGAGGAGAGCGCGAAGGATGACTCCAGCTCGCAGGAGAAAGTGAAGCGTGCAAGCTCGGCGTCCGACAGCCAGCCCCCGCTCGTCATCAACAACAACTCGCAGAAGAGTCAGCCGGACGCCAAAGAGGTCACCGAGGCTAAGGAAGCCCCGCCACCAAAGACTGCCGTCCAGTCGAAACACATAGCGCCCAAGCCAGCTCTGGAGCTGACCCCCAAACCCAAGCCCAGTGTCAGTCCCAGACACTCGCTTATAGCCAAGAAACCACCTGTTGCTTCCAAACCAGGTAGATACCACTGCATTCATGTCATAGGGAGCTGGGGCTTTCTTTGGGAAATATTCGCCTTCTCTGAATGTCATTTCATTGCTTGCATGTTTACAATGTGGGTTACATTCAATGTACATGTGGTTCACTTCTCTGAAATCAAATCACTTAGTAACGTTTCTGCCACGCTAGGTCCTTCTGATTTCTCACAGGATAAGGTTCTCCAAAGAAATAGAAAGGCATTCAAAGACACACATTGCAATTCCCACACATTTTTATGTACATTATGGCAACAGGCTTAAAACGGAGAATTTGCCCCAAAAGTAAATCATTTTGATATTTAATGAGAGCAAAGAATTTGTGCCTATAAGCAATAGCAAACAAAGAGCCCATGCCTAACTATGCGTAATTATCCACAATCCACATTGTATTAAGAATTTCTTTATTGTTTTCCTTCATTACTACTGCAAAATGGCTCTTTCCTTGAAACTGAATCTATTGTAATCAATCTAACTTGTTGGGTACATTCTCCCGCCGCGAATATGTTTTTTTTTTTCTTCTAGATATAAGAAAAAGAAACCATCTAGGTATAGTTACAGAAAGTCCATTTTCTGCTCTGAAAGCCTTTCCGACATAGAAAAAAAAATAGTCACGTGTAGAGAGAAGTGCACTTTTCGAGCATTACATTTCCCTGAAACAAACCAGCAGTGGTCTGTACATAGTGGTTGCACTGTCACCAAAAACTTTCGGCACCTTTTTCAGAGACGCTCGGGGTAGGTGGTGTGCTGGCACTCTCACTAGAAGTCCATGGTTGCAATATGCATTGTAGTGAGTTTTTGTGTTTTCGTTTTTGTTTTTTTTAGAGAAGAAGAATCAGCCGTACACCTCTATCTTTTCAATTGTTGCAATTATCCAACAGGTAAGGAATAAAAAAGTTGCATTGAGCATTGTAATCTGACATAGTTATATTTCTCTTGATGCTCTTCAAAAGAAAATTGCAAGCTCTTTTCAAGCAGCACTTTCCAGTTTAGGAGGTGAAATTTCGGTGAGTTCAAATACATCAGGGCAAGATTTCTTTATTGTTATTTATTTATTTATCTATTGATTGTTTTTTTTTCCTCTTTTTTTGGGGGGATGCTGCTATTTTTGGAGCATGAAATGTTGTTCTACAATCCATGCCCATCTTGTGAAAAACATGTTTCCGTAATAACGTCACTGTTCTCTGCACCCTGTGTCGCATCGTTTAGCAGGAGAGGGAGTGAGTCCGCAGGATTTGAGGAAGTCGCTAAAGCCGTTAAAACCCCCACCCGCCAAGAAACCAGGTGAGCTTCTAGCGGTCGCCATGCTCGGCTCAAGCTGCCTTCCACAACAGGGCGCTTCTGCCAGAACGGTAGCTGTTCGCTTTCTCTGTGTATTTGTAGTTCATTGTGGATTACTACTGAATGCTGGTTGGAGAATTTATCATTATTATTACTATTGTTGTTGTCTTTGTTGTTGCTGTTGTTGCTATTATTGTTGTTGTTACTGTTATCATCTTCACTGTATGCTGTTGTCAATTTCGCTGTAGATGATGTGGATGAAATGACAGAATGAATTTACAGATGGGCATCCTTTTTTTATTTCAGAAATTTTGTTTGTTTCCCAAGAATTAGGAAATCAACCACTGGCAAATGTTTTGCTTCCTATCAAACACAAATGCTATAATTGATGCAGTTTTTAGTACCCTGGGGTACCAAAATAGAAATCTGCCAAGATGTTACATTGCTTTTTGTAGTGCTGTGCCCTGCGTAACCAAAAAATAGGTGTAAGTGATTTCTAGTGCTTAGCAGAAGAAAATATTGTTGTAACAATGAGATCAGCAGTGCAGCAGCATCATAACATCAGCACTCATCACACACACTACACCAATGATTTCAATGTTGCACACCAACAACAGCACCGCACTATACATTATGAGTCAACGGAAGAAGTAAAATTAAGTTTAAAATTAAAAATTAAGTATGATTTCATTCTGAATTACTGTTCAAAATTGTAATAACATGTTTTGAAAAAGTTGTAAGGTAGTATCATTATTGTCATTATTGTGTGTTACGGTCAAAAGCTTCATTACAGGGCATAGGGATCATTATCCCCTAGTGCTATTAAAATTTTGACCTCCATGATGGCTGTGTGTAAATATACTCCCTGCCAATACAAGATGGCGACATACAACATGGTACCCTTGGGTATCACATGGTGCATCATATACAGTACCTCAAGATAGGAAATTACTAACTTTTTTCTTGAAAAGAGTTAAAGAGGACATCCAGTCCAAATATAAGTTAGTCTGATAAAAAAAAAAAAAAGAGAGAGAAAAATTTCACAAGTTCAACAGTAAAAATTTGACTGAAATCGGATGAAAAATATGGAAGTTATGAAATTTTGAAGTTTTGATAATTTCTCCAAATCAGTTCTTGTACAGTGGGTATGAATATGCAAATGAGTGAGGTAGCCATGTCATACCCTCACAATTTTCCATCGATCGTGTACAAAAAAATGACAAAAATTCAATGTTTCTGTCATTGAAGTATGAAACATGACATTCTGGATTGAATAACTTCAGAATAGTGATCACCGAATAGACATATGAGGATTTGAGCCATGGGCATAATTGCATTTGAATGAAAAACTGGAAATTTCAAAATTTTATGTACAAACTATTTATGTATATGGTAAGTTGTGAGGGAATGACATGCTTACTTTGCCATTTGCATATTCATATTGACTGTTTAAGAACGGTTTCCCCCCCCCCCAAAAAAAAAAGAAAAAAAAAAGCGAAACTTCAAAATGTCATAACTTCCTTATTTTTCATCCAATTTCGATCAATTTATACCATTGAACTCGTAACATTTGACTCTTTTTTATCAGACTAACTTATATTTGGATTGGATTTCCCCTTTAAGTAGCTCCTAAGTAATTGTACCTGAGGATACTTTGGATTCAGCAGGGTTACAGGGCAGATGCGCTGCCCTACGCCTTCCCCTGCACCTTTCCTCTGTGCGGCACATTTTGTGTGTGCAATACTGGCCACTTTTATAGATAGATTTTAGTCATATTTTGTGTCTAGATGTATCATTTAAAAATCTAGCCGCTTATTACTGTTGGTGGTTGCGCCCTCGTTTGTTTTGTCTTTACACATGAAAGTCTGACTTTTGAAGTTCTCTTGGTTTGCACTCTGCTGGGCAAATTTCTTGATAGATTTCCTTCAAGTTTTGTACGGAGATGTATCATTATCGAATCTTAAAGGGGATGGCTAGTAACCAATCAGTGGGAATCAGTGGGAATGCTGAGGGATGATTGTTGCAATCCTTGTGGGATTCTTTTAAGAGTATATTATATATCTACTGTTGTGTGAAAATTATTTGCTTCAGAACGGTCTCATATTCAAGTAATGTGCAGTTTAATCGCCCCGTCACTGTACAGGCACGCTAACCTCGAAACATTAAACTGCACATTACTTGAACATGAGACCATTCTGAAGCAAATAATTTTCACACAACAATTGATATATAATGTACTCTTAAATGAATCCCACAAGGATTGGAACAATCATCCTCCAGCATTCCCACTGATTCCCACTGATCAGTTACTAGCCATCCCCTTTAACCGGTTCCAGTTTTGGTTTCTTTGGTAGGCAGGTCCATCATGGTAAATTCTTTACCCCTATAGGTTAACAACCCAAGGAATACACTTCCGTTGTGTGGCGACTGGTATTTCCAGTTACTTGCAATTGTACATATACAATGTATGTGAATGGCTGTGCGCTAACAGGAACATATTAAACAACATGCAATTGAGTGAATCAAGCGTGCAAATGTGGTGCACAAATTAGTTTTACAAATATCCAAGCAGAATTCCTTGAGATCGTTTGTTCTGCAGAAATCCCATTCTTCCCCCTCATCTCAAGCAAAGCAAAATCTCTTGCATTGTACTTACACATGTGCGTCTCCTTCCCTTGTTTCCCTGTCTGTCTGTCTGTCTCTCACACACCCCACCCCCACCCCCCCAGCCCCAGGAGAGAAACCCATGATTCCTGCAAAGCGGCCGAGCGACATCAAGAAAGCCAACAAGGCGGCCATCAACGGGGAGGCCGGCAAGGAGTTGCCCGCTCCGGACCCGGCGGCGGAGAAGACGGAGGAAGACACCACGTCCACCAGTAAAGATCAAGGGGTATTCGTTTGACCCCTTTGATCTTCAGCGACAGCCATGGTACACCAGCATCAATCATTCCCATGGCAATGAACTCTAGTGTACTTTTTTTTTTTTTTCATGTGACTTGCGACCAAAAATATCAGACTATGACATACACTATGTAGATTGGTTTAAGACATGGGTCACTAACTTTGGATTCCCTTTCAGTCTGATCATGGAAACGCTCCAGTAGACAAATAAAAATGTTTGTTTGTCTGTTTTGTGGCCAGAGTTTTATTGTTCTTACTTTGTATAAATGGTGTACAAAGAGCATTTTTCGACTTTTTTTTTTTACTCTTTCGTAAAATGAGTGGCTATTAGAAATGCACATTCCTCATAGAATGATGTACAACTAGAAGGCTTTAGAGAACAGTTACACAGCAGTTTCACCTTGGAGAGGCACCAAGATTAGTCACTTCAATGTGGAATAGAAAGACACATTCAGAAAACCAAGATATTTATGAAGCTAGGTTGAATTTTGACAGTGGTCTACAAGGTTATGACTATGGTTGATATGGGCCAATACAGACAATGTGCAAAGTAAGGATACTAGCATTGGTAATGATGTATTGGTAATATATATGTTTAAAGGGCTTTTCCCCAAGGATACAAAGCATTTTGAGATCATGTAATTCCTGGGGCAGCATTCCTCGAGTCAAAACCTGCACAGGCTACTACTATGGAAGCGACAATGTAAGTTCAGTGAGTACATGGGTTTCAGGAGCAGATACATCTTTGTATCTTCAATGTCGTAATGTATGTGTGTATATTTGCCAGATTTTGTTGTTGTTGTTGTTGTTGTTGTTGTTGTTGTTGTTGTTGTTGTGTGTCTTCACCAGGACAATTTGTAGGGTCCACAGTGTCTCAACAACTCTGAACTGAATGAAATTTCTGTGTATGGTTTGTCTGAGTTTAAAGGAACTATGATAGTGTTTTATAATAGAAGGAAAAGTTGTCATCCATATGTTTGCTAAGATGCAGTATTGATTCATGTATCTACGCAGGAAGGCAGTAAAAATTGGTCATCAGCTCTTAAAGAGATCTACGCCTGCATGCTGGATCATCCCATTCTACTCTGTACAATGTACTTACAGATTTACTTTCTATGTACCTGCAATGCTCAGTCTTTCATATAGAGCATCTCGATCTTTAGCATACGCAGAAGGCTGCACGTAAGAGCAGCAAAGACGTAGAGGTGAGGAAGGGCCTAGTCAGAAACAGTGACAGCTTGATTTCTCTAATCCCAATGCCAGACCAAGAGGTGCGATGTAAGACTGCAGTATTGGTGAAAAGGAATAGCGCATGACATTCTATTCAGAGTGCAGTTACCACCCATTTGCATGACCAGAATTGATCGTCACATTTTTTCTTGAGTGTCCAAAGATAATGCGTTTAAGCTTGAGATATTTAAAGATAGTAAATGAACCGTGATGTCTCCCATCTTTTACAACAAAATATTAATTTCCTTGCTGTGGAACATTCCATGAGATAAAAGCTATAGGCTGCAAAATATGTCATATGCCATAATGGCAAAAGATTCAATTGTTGAAACTTAGGCAATAATATTCATGGTTGCATGTATGTCAATCGAATTGCTGTGGATAAATCAAAAATTTTCTTTAATTCAAATTTATAAGTGTATAAGCACCTATACTACTATAACTCATTCAAGCTTACAATGAAGATTTATCAAAAATTGCTGCCCTCCCCCCCAACAAAAAAAAAAAAAAAAAATCCTGTGTTCATTGATAATTGTGATCACTGTGAGTGATGTTACGACATGCTGCGCTGGGGATGACTTTGTCTGTAACAGTCATGCTTTTCTGCTTTATAGGAATTATGAGATTTGAAAGGGGAGAACAAGTTTTTAGAGATGTGTTTTCTCTATATAAACATTGTGTGTGTATGTGTGTGGGTGTGTGTTACAGCAGTTAATTTCTTCCTCATCGCTAGTCCATCTCCATGGAAACGGCATGGGATTTAAAGGATAGGTCACACATTGGACGATGTAGATATGAAGGAAGAATGCAGTGCTGCATAGTGGGTGTTCACAGGAGAGAACTGAGATGCAACTGGGTAGATTAGGTTTGCAAGACATCATTTGCATCTTGCTGTCCATACTACAGAGAGGTTTCAGACTTGCAAAAAGAACTCGTTTATGAATATGTTTCATAGCAGCTGTAGAGTTTGGAAAGTTTCCAGACAGTGGACAAGTTTCCTAATACCAGCTGTCTACTGCACACAACATTTCTTGCAACAGCTGCAGCATCATCTTCATGATCAGGCAATCAAACAAGGCAACTCTCATTACATTTTAACAGATACATTCATGCGAGAGTGGAAGAAAAGAAGACATTGAATACAAGGTTGATCCACACTCCACCACCTCAATCATATTTTAAAAGTCGAACTTTTTCAGACTGCAAACACTCTCCGGCACTGTTTAAAACTAAACTGTCAAAAACACCCAGACCACAATCATTGGCTATGTGATTTAAAAGGTTTGTTTGGAGGAAAGGGAGATAAAAGTTATGTTTTATTACTCTAAAAAAACAGAAGGTTTTGATCAACATTCAAAAGTGAGTTTCTGTACGTGTTTACAAGGAAAATCCTTTGTAAGGCTGAAACCCCCACAGATTTTGAAAGTGTAATCTGAGTTGTTGGATACTCGTGATCCACTAAAATCTAGTGGGGTAGGGGAGACATTGGCCTTCTCATTAACATTTGTTTGTTCTGTTCTTTGATGATGTCATATAACAATCCTGTGGACTGTACGTTAATGAAATCAGTGAAGATGCAAGGGAAATATCAAGTGTAGATATAGGAGGGATTGGACTGAATATGATGGGTCAATATATGAAACTCCTTTAAAAAGAAATGACATACATGTATGTCTATTATACACTGTATTCTTGTGATGTGAATAGAACAGTAATGTACACATTTGTGTTTTTTTAAGTGTCATTTATGCTATCTTTTTATTAGAATGATAAGTTTTTGTCATCAGTGGTCTGTATATGTTGGAATAAAAGCTGTAGTTTTAATATATGTACAATTGTATGTATTTGTTGTAATAAAGTTAATTTACTGCATACCAGCTCCGTGTGGAAGCAGTATGTTGCACCAGAAAGATTTGATTCCATTTATTCACTTGTATAACCTTTTTTGAATTATATTTCAAAGAAGTGCATTCATTGAAAGATTGTATTTTTATATTGTGTCCTAACTTGTTGCAACTTAATCCATTCGATAATCATGTGGTCTAATTGGAATTATCTTGACAAAAGGAAATAGTTTGGTCCATATGTTATCATGTATTAAAGTGTCTTTCCAGTTAAAAAAGTTATCCAAAGGACTATGATGTGTTAGTGTAGGAGACTTCCATAGTCCAGATTATGTCCCATGCAAGTGAAGATTTAATAGCGATATTTGTGTTGTACTATGTAAATCTGATACAGACATATTTTGTAAGTTTTAAGCAGCGTGTGGTGAGGCTGAGGTACTTCTTCACGTAACAAAGAGCACTTAGTCTTCCTGAAACCTCCTCCAAAAATGTCTGCGTTACTCCCCACTTGCATTCATGCCAGCTTAATGGGGGCTTTTTAGAATCTATAATTTGAATTATTTCACCAGAAGAAGATGTGACAGCTGGAACATTGTTAGTTGTTCTTCGTCATTCCTGATTGGTCAAACTGTACAATGAACTTTGACCCCAGAAGTGTAGAACTGTAAAGAAGCAGCTGATCTCTCCAAAGTTTCACTCTTTAACTCTATATCAATACCGTGAATGAAGGGTGTTCACAATGATTCTTAACTGAGGTGCTTTATTCGATTCAGACTCTCTGGACTTGCAGGAATGATCTTTTGACACTGAGTAGTCACAAAACACAAATCTTCTCTGACATGCAGATTGATTGCCCTTCAGTTTTCAATACACCTACTTCTCTTTGGAAAGGAATAGCCATCTTTATTGATATCATTATTTAAAAAGAAAATAAAAATCAGGACCAGATTATGTCATTCCTCTTTGGAGGCATAATTGAAGTAATTCTGCAAGAACTATGGCAAACTATGAACAATTCCCAAATTTGGGTAATGTTCTACCGTCAAGACGCAACTGTGTCATATCTATTGAAATCATATTCAAGATAACTGCTTTATTATTTTTCTATGCTCAGTGGATATAAAAAGTTTGAGATAAAAAAAACAAAACAAATGCAAGCAAAATGAGAAGGGAGAGAAAATGTACCATGCGATACTGTTTTCATAAATGTTTTTTCTTGCCTTGTGTACTATAATGTAGCAAGGAGGTCCAACATTCTTGTTGTCTTTGTTGGTATTATGATTCATGAATATTGAAAGCTCTACAAAAATTGATATATACAAAACTGGTGTATTCACAGATTTGATTCAGCTTAAAATCAGGTATTGGGTGTCCAAGGCAATTTCTATAAGATTTATCCAGTCATGTGTTGTGGAACATTTATTAAAATATCAAGTCTATGCAAGTTTATGGTTGGGGTCAGCCTGCTGTGGCTCATATGATCCATTCATGGAATTTGCTCCTTTAATTAAACTCTGCGTTGTTTCTTTTTAATGACAATTTTTACAAATATACTGCTTTATAACCAGAAAGACAGAGGATAGAAAAAAAAAGAGGGACAAAAAGACCCCAATAAATATGAATTTATAGTGCTATGGGTTGCCGTGTTACATATTTGAGCAGGATACGTCATGGGTACCGATAAGTATGATAGATTGAGGATCATTGTAAAAGTGAAAATTGTCCCTCATTTTGCGCGACCAAAAACTAGCGTTAATATTTTTGCTGTTTTATGTTACACTATTGAATGTTTTCATTCCACAAAATCAAAGATGTGAAATTCCTCCTACCTGGCAGGGCACGAAATATAAATTACTAAAAAATTCTCAATTTTACATTACCTGCTATTGGGAGTCATGTCCATGTTACATCTACTGTATATGAAGCACAATCAAGCTCTAAGAATATATTTCTAAGTGAATGTAATATTCATTTTTTATGGCTTAACTTATCAGGTAAGATAGAGAGATCATCCTCAGTAAAATTTCAAGAATATGGCACCATAGTTGTCACCATTTGTCGATGTAGTTTCCTAACTTTCGTATATGCACATCCATTCCAGGTTTTTGTGTGCAACTATATTACATTTTTGATTCCTCATGAAAATGGCATTCCTAACAGTTAGATTCCACGTATTTAGGCTCCCGGGCAATCACGTTGAATAGATGTAATGCAAAATCATGACAATGAGCCGTCGTTAGATATTGTGCACCCCATTGGGAAGTATTATCGTGGGTGTAAATCGTACATGTAATTAGAGTTGCCAATTTAGCAAACCAGAAATACTCTGCACCTCTGTAATTGATAATGATAAACAACCAGCATGCATATTATATCATTGTTGTTTTAATGTACATGATTTGATGTATATTGGATGTTTTACTGTATATTCAAAAATGACAAAATCATGATGTTGATCTTCTTCTTTTTTTTTTACATTTCATCTGGTGTCATTCCTGGTTATGGATGTCAATAACATTCACCTCATATGGAACACATTGTGAATATGTAGTTTAAAGTGATATGTATTTGATCTTGCTCACATAACCATGATGATATGGCTGATACACCAGATGACATTGATGTATCTGCCAACCTATTTTATGATCGTATGTAGATCTCTTGCACTCTCTCGATATATTAAAGAAACTTATTTTTCCAGTGAAAACCCGATGGTTGACCTAGATGGAATGATCAGTGGTTGACTTCAAACAAAACAAGACAAAAATAATGTTACAACTGCAAATGTTTCATTTTCCCCATTTGTAATGGCATAAGATGTAATTTGGGTGTATAAAAGTCTGGAGTTTACTAACCCTGCAATCTTTAAATCATTGAAATCTGAGTGTAATTGACACTAAAGTAATTTGCTTTTATGAGCATGAAAATTATTTTTTTCACATATTGTCTTCCACATATTTTTTACCATGACATACCCATTAGTTTATATTAATTTGTCAGTATGTATTCTAATTATGCAAATACAACAAATTTGGTTCTCCTTGTTTTGTAAAAAATAAAAAATAAAAAAAATATCAGTTTACTTTTTAATATGTTCATCAATACTTTGTATTGAGTACAAGACATGTAGTGTCATCTCTTTCTTTTTTTTTTTTTATTCATAATTCTTATTCCTGTATATGATATTCCATTTTAGGTTTTTCCTTTAGTTCTTGTATACATGCAATGTTAATGTAGAAACAAACTGTCATATAAGGAATATATTAAGCATAAAGGGGGATTATATTAAATTGATAATTTTGTTACAGATTCTACTATGAGTCTCTTTCTCTGCATTACTCTTCATTTGTCTATCAAAAAAATATGTATATATATATATATATATATATATATATATGAAGAGTTTGTTTGCAAAAAGCGATAAGTCCATATTTGCCAAACGGAGATATTTGCGATTAAAGGTCAAGAAAAGTAAAGAGAATAATTAGAAAATTTTTGTTTCTTTTGACCATAACTTCAAAAATGGACTTATCAGTTTTTGCAAACAAACTCTTCATATATATATATATATATATATATAGGGCTCCACACTAACTTTTTTATTTGGTGGACCAAGAGAAAAATTTGGTGGCCCCCAAAAAGCAATAAAAACATTACAATTCCTGGTTGGTTTTTTTTATGAGTCAAATATTTAAGTTTTATCATAGTAAGAATTTGAGGCTGGACATATCTACTCATAAATAAACCTCAACAAACTCGCAACACTCACTCTCAGGCACTCATTCAGTCCTTTTCATCCATCCTTTAAACAAATTTAACTGCTGAATGGTAAGACTAAGTATAAATATTCATTGACAGGCACATGGATTGCAACACCATAACATAAATAAATGACACTTTTCAAAAAAAATTGGTGGTCCGAGGCGGGCCACCAAATTTGCCCTTTTTTGAAATTTGGTGGCCCGACTTTCATTTTTGGTGGCCCCGGGCTACCGGGCCACCGTTAGTGTCGAGCCCTGATATATATATATATATATATATATATATATATATATATATATATATATATATATTATATATCTACAAAATGTCAAATGTTTAGGAGAGCCAAAAAAATGGCGGCCAAAGCACTATAGCGAATGGGAAAGCCTTTCCTTTGGCATGCCGTGATGACTTCATTTTTGGAGTAAGACAGTTGGGATTTGGTCAGGACATCACTTAACCCATTATTTTACCATTAATCCAAAAATCCAAAATCTTCACCAAAATATTTCAGATACAAGGTCTTGTCACCCCAGCGACGGTATATAATATGTTAAACTAGTAAATATTAACAAATTGGAAAAAATATACATTGTACAATGTATTTACATTTAGTAACAGCAAAATCTGCGTGAATATAAAGGACAAATGAAGAAAAAAAAAAGACATTGCAACGTAGACCCCGTTTACAGTGCGGGGCTGGGCCGAGCCGCGGCCGAGCCGCAGCCGAGCCCAGCCTCAATTGCGGGACCGAGCCCTGCAATTTTGTCCGTTTACACCAAATGGTTTACACGGCCGGGCTCGGCCGCGCTTTTAATTCAAACCTTTCGATATTTTGTCGTAGTGGCGCTCTGCTTGTAAACAAATGCAATTTGGTATTGTCTGGTTTTCAGACCCTTTGCCAAATGAATTCCGTGGCGACGAAGTTGCCGTTCGGGCAAAGGCCTTTGCCGAAGGAAAAATCCTTTGCAGGACAAAACCACCTTAAAACTGACGTTGAGGGGATTAATATCGTGAATAGCGAAATAGTACGGGCAGAGGGTCTGGAAGCCAGACTAAAATTGGCCGCGCATTAAGGTTGGCCCAGTTTGCGTTTACACCAAGAAGAGGCCGGGCTCGGCCGCGGCTCGGCCACGGCCGAGACCACCTCCAGAGCGTGGCCAAATGCGCGGCCAATTTTGGCCTCGCATTTGGCCTTTTGCGCGTTTACACTGAAATGAAGGAGGGCTCGGCCGCGGCCGAGCCTCGCACTGTAAACGGGGTCCAAGACCCGTTTACAGTGCGGGGCCGGGCTCGGCCGCGGCTCGGCCACGGCCGAGCCCGGCCTCAATTGCGCGGCCGAGCCTCGCGATTTTTTCCGTTTACACTGCTGGGCTCGGCCGCGCTTTTAATTCAAACCTTTCAATATTTTGTCGTAGTGGCGCTCTGCTTGTAAACAAACGCAATTTGGTATAGTCTGGTTTTCAGACCCTTTGCCAACTGGATTCCGTTGCGACGAAGTCGCCGTTCGGGCAAAGGCCTTTGCCGAAGGAAAAATCCTTTGCAGGACAAAACCACCTTAAACTATACTAGTTGTCGACGTTGAGGGGGTTAATATCGTGAATAGCGAAATAGTACAGGCAGAGGGACTAAAATTGGCCGCGCATTTTGCGTTTACACCAAAAAGAGGCCGAGGTCGGCCGCGGCTCGGCCACGGCCGAGACCACCTCCAGAGCGAGGCCAAATGCGAGGCCAATTTTGGCCTCGCATTTGGCCTTTCGCGCGTTTACACTGAAGCGGGGCTGGGCTGTAAGCGGGGTCATAGATACAAGGCCTACTACTATTACCTACTACGTGTTTCAAAAAACATTTCCCACTTTTGATTATTAATAGTTCAAAAACTATAAAATTATCATTGATATGAGTAATAGCTGAATAGTGTAATTTTGTTGGAGGTGATTTGAATGTGAAAGCAGAAATCAGTTTCATTAAATCTAAGATTGATTTTGAAGTAAGGTTTCAGATTTTGGTCAAATTTTAACCCTCTGTACAAAAAAAAAAAAAATAAAATAAAAAATAACTTTGCACAGGAACCAATGATGTGTATGTGAGTGTGTGCTAACAATGGCCCTGAACAATGGACATGCCTGAACCACCTGTTGACTAGGCGTCAGTCTCGCGCTCCCAAGCACATGAATGCTTATTCATGTGGATTGCCCTGGGCACTGCTAGTCTGAATTCACGCACGGTAAAGGGTAAACTGCAAGCACATGAAAAAAAGTAAGGACATGTTTCCATGTGCTTGCAAACACCACATTTCATTCCAGCTGGCAATCATTTTCAAATGTTGCTTCACATAAATTTGGGATATAAATAAGCATAAAATGATCTAAAGTTCTTCATTTTAATACAACTGTCTACTAATAGTCTGACAACTTTGTCGCTTTTTCGATAAAAAGAGATCATTTTTTGGTAAAGAGTTAAGCAGCATTTTTCATTGGGGCGATTTGTTTCACAGTCAATTTAATTAAGGCTCCATATACACAAGTGTATACTCTAATTGATTTTCTTTGCTTCCTGTCACCATGTTTACGACAGAACAGAAGGTATTCACTGTAATTTCGTTTCTTTCGTAGGGAGAGCACTGTCGCGACTCAACGAAAGTATCGGCAGCAGCAGCATTATCATCACCGCCATTATTTCTCATCAACATCATTGTTATAATTATTATTATCGTTATCATCATAATCATCATTATCATTTACATCATCATTATCACTATCATTGTCATTATCATCATCAAGGACAACATCAATATTCCTATCCCTTGAAAAACTTAATCACTTCACGATACTTTGATTGCTTCAAAATCCATTAGAATGACATCTCAGTGAAGTGACTTTACACATATATTGCCAGAGGCTGAATAAAGACTAGTTGTGATCGTATAGTGGAATTTCTCATGAATAAATAATAAAGCATTCAAACCCTGGCCATTGTTTAGGACCATTGTCAGGTTGTTAACCACACACTCCCAAACACACCCATTGACCCCTGTGCAAAGTGAAAGCTTTGTACAGAGGGTTGAAAATAGAGCAAAATCTGGAACCTAACTGTGAAATTAATCACGGATTTCATGAACCTGATTTATGCTTTCATATTTAAACCACCTCCAACAAAATTGTACACTATTCAGCTATTATTCATATCAATGACAGTTTTTCGGATGAATAGTTTTTGAACTATTAATGATCAAAAGTGGGAAATGTTTTTTGAAACACCTAGTACAATCAAACCTTTCATCACTCTGATCGGCCTGCAGCCTTTTTTTTGGGGGGGGGGGGTGGGGGGGGGGTGGGGGACATTTAATTTGTTTTATCTCCTTACGGCTTAACATTTAACAAGTACCATCTCACTCCAAACCTCAAGGCATTCCTCATGAATAAAACAGTCCCCCTTTTGGAATAACAGCGACTCACGCGTCTTACACATGTATGTATTTGTGTTTATGTTTGTTTTCTTTGTGCACAAAAATCCCTAGTATGATTTTTTTTTTTTTTAAGTTATGAGTCAAGGTAAGTAAGTACACATGCCATGAAATTATTGGAGTTGGCTTTACCTTCCAGATATTCCGTTGTATCGGCGACTGACACACAATCGAGAAAATCTTGCAGAGTGGCGGTCGAGCAGATGGCTGGTATCTACCGGTGGTAAACTGCCGCAGCGTTGCCAGGTCCCAACAGAGGAAAATCACCAAAAGGCATGTGAAAAATCATAAAAAAAGCCATTAAAAAAATCACCAAATTATAAAAGCGTAGTTATGCTTCAATTTCACGACAAAATGATATCAATAAAGTATAAGCCTTTATCAAACACTCGGTGCAATTTACGGCGCGCCGTAGTCACACACACTAAATGCAAAATGTGTACGATGTGTATGGATATATGAGTGTCAGACTCTAGTGTCTTTGTGTGTTGAGTGACAAAAAAAGGGCACATGTTATGTTTCTACATGAAATAAGGGGAAAACTTTGGGCAAAATGCATTTTCGTTTTCAGTTCGTGTGGTTATTCTTATTGGTCTCAAAATCACCAAAAATTACCCAAAATCACCAAATTTTGATTTGGTTACCAGGCTAAAATTTTGTCACCAAACAACATCAACAATTATAAAATTTCACCCTTTTGCCGGGGTTACCGAAATCATCATCTGGCAACACTGAACTGCCGTCCTGCTGGACTGTCTGGCTAGGTCACGTCGAAAGAGCCATAAAGGCTAATATGGGAATCGTCAAGATAATTGTCCGTACTATGGGCGATTCAGCTGCGCGCTCGCCAAAAGTCATACAGTAATTCATTCATATTCATATTGCATTGCGCATGCGTCAAGTTCAACAACGCGATGTTTTAGGAGTTTAGTACATGTATAAGCAATGATGTCAATTATTCAAGTTGGTTTTTTCTTTCTTTTCTTTTTGATAAGCAAGCAGTGTTCTGGGACCGTATTGGTGTACATCAATCAGGTTTGGTTTTTACGCAAATTTTCAAGGGAGATGCGAGGTGGATTGTGTATTGTTAATATCGTACGGTGCGTGACAAAAAAAAAAAGCAGGCGAAGAAATAGAAATATTATGCACTGCTACTTTTAATATCAACATCTAATGGTTGACTTGGTTTTTAATTCAACTTTGATTGGTATTTGACATGCAAATCACAACATTTAATGTATTTCCGTTCACAGTAGGCCTTCTTTTCTTTATTTCATTGTTCTGCTGTTTTTGCCATTATGTGGATTCAATGTTTCGTTGCAATGATAGTACATATCTGTTGGACATGTCATATTAAAAAGAAACGAAACAAAATGAAAAACCTTGGCATATTGATCGGATTTACAACACACTTCAGAGGAGAAGGAATATAGAACAAAAATGAGAAACAATTAAAGTTAATATAATTTGTGACGTTGGAAACTTTCTCTTTACATTGAGTGTTTTAAGCGTATACAAGGACAAGATGTCCAAAAAAATGATGATATGCAGATGGCTATGCCATAATGTGCACAAAATACGATAATCCTCACCAAAAGTTATACCTGGGCATGATTTACGGTTACAGTATTTATTGTAAACACTCGTGTATAAACACTTGCGCGAGACACTCTACACGTCTAATACAATCGTCCATAATATGATTACATCAGTGTATGAATTCCATCTCATTATCATCGGCAATTCCAAGGTGCATGATAATTATGCAGGTACATGTTCAACCAGGTGTACAGTTGACTACCAATCATTTGCCATGTCTCTGCTTCCAATATCAAAAAAATAAGCAATAACAAAAAGAAGTTTTTGGATAGTTTTTACCTCTTAATCAAATAGGATTGCTTTAAAAAGGAGAGAGAGAGAGAAAGCGTCGTGTAATTTCTTAATTACCACATTATCAATCAGTTAATACGATATTATAAATTACATTGTTATAACGCTCTTACAAACTATTGGTTGTTGGAAACACGTTGATTATCTACGAGATTAAATAGCAAGCTTGATCGCTAATACACGACATTATTTGATAATACATGATAATCATTCATTTTAGATCTGTTCGTAAAGACATGCTGCAGAAAAAAAAAAGATTCCGAACCATCACCAACGACCTTATTTCCGTTCCAATTTAGTGACTGTACTATTTTTTTTTTTTGTGTGTGTGTGTGTATTTGTTTGTGAGTGAAAGCCAACTTTACTTTTATTGTGACAATTATCATATCTCTTGAAATGGCTATATCAGAGTTGCTGTAAACAAGAATCACGTTGTTTATCCACGAGATTAGATAACAAGCTTGATCACTCTTATTCTTATATTTTATACACAATATCATTTAATATCTTTGCATAATATCTATTTATTATGCTTCTCATTCGTTTTACACAGGTACATGAATATCTGCCTTCTTGTTCTTGCTTTTGCTTATGCACGTTTTTCACTCCCAAAAGGACATCGTCCTACAATCCTGCATAGAGTTCTATGCGAA
This sequence comes from Diadema setosum, assembly GCF_964275005.1. Classification (NCBI taxonomy): domain Eukaryota; kingdom Metazoa; phylum Echinodermata; class Echinoidea; order Diadematoida; family Diadematidae; genus Diadema; species Diadema setosum. Next base: position 34,509,938 of record NC_092693.1, on the reverse strand, counting down.
AGACGTTGTTTGTTTCGGAGTTCCAAGAAATAGGGAGAAGGCGGAGATAACGGCAAGACAACGGGTCGGGGAGACGATTGAACACCACCGTTTGACAGTCCCAGTTGGCCGTGAAGATCTGAAAGAAGGAGAGAGAAGGGAAAGTGTGTTTGTAAGATTATTAAAAAATGTACACGTGACTGGGTATTAATCATGCCTATCACGTAATTTTGCCTACGACATGCCATTAGAAAAGTATAACGCTCATTAACACTGTCAATTCGAGATGTTGGTTAGGCCTACATAAACGTGCGAGAATGCTTCGTTTCGTTGCGCGCCTAAATGGTTGGCGCGCATCGGATTCTTTTCAAACGACAACGATGTGCGTCACTATTGATAAAGCAAATAATACAAATTATTTTTTTTCAGGCATTAGTATAATCACCTACACTCGGTACCTTCGAAAGAGTTCGAACACCGTTGGCTCTTCTCATTCAGCAGTGACTGCGCAGAAACTTCAAAAGTTCATAACTTTTGAACGGATTGTCCAATTTCCCCCCCCCCCCCAAAAAAAAAAACTTTCACTGATGTGCTTTACTAATATTGCTGCATTCACTCAAATCACGTGTATATGAAGTGGACTTGTCCTTTAAAGGGGATGGCTATCTAGTACCTGATCAGTGGGAATCAGTGGGAATGCTGGGGGATGACTGTTCCAATCCTTGTGGTATTCATTTAAGAGTGCATTATGTATCTATTGTGGTGTGAAAATTATTTGCTTCAGAATGGTCTCATTATTCAAGCAATGCGTAGTTTAATGTTTCCAGGTTAGCATGCCTGTACAGTGACGGGGCGATAAAACTGCACATTACTTGAATATGAGACAATTCTGAAGCAAATGATTTTCACACCACAATAGATATATAATGTACTATTAAATGAATCCCACAAGAATTGGAACAATCATCCCCCCAGCATTCCCACTGATTCCCACTGATCAGTTACTAGCCATCCCCTTTAAACCGTGATGTGAGACATTCGACTATAGGAAGAGTCATTATTTTCTTACCATGTCTCCACAAGATTCCTGAACAACATCGAAATTTACTCCATCTGTCCCGGAGGATACTTTGTAGGATGTCACCCATGATCCAATGTCAGGTTTACTTCCCTGGGTGGCTATTCCGACGACTTCGAGCTGGGTCAGCAGATCCACCTATTGAAAAGGTTTACCAGAGTTGCGCTTGATGATAAAGTGCGTATCAAAAAAAAGGTAACCCAACTTTGGAAGACTACTATTCATAATCATCAGCTATCGAGAGCACAATGTTAGTTGTGAGGAAAGGAGAACTCTTTCTCTTTCCATTGATACCTAATTATGTTGACAAATGTCATGCGTGACTGAGTACATGAACTTTAAAGACAACAATGAAATATCGCACTTTTTCCCCATTTTCCTATTTCTATAAAATAGGTAAAACAGTAGCCATCCAAACTTGGATTACCCTTTTTTTTTTTGTGATACGCACTGTAGAACCCCATAATAGATAAAAACCCTCTCATAAAAGACGCACACCAGTCAATAGACCTGCTTCACCTTTTCCACCAGGACACTAATCACATCTGCACACAGTTAAATCGTATTTATTGCAAAAGGGAAGTCTCAATAATTGTCATTAAAATAGTCAAGGCTTGATATTACAAGTGGGCCTGTGGCCTTGGCCCATTAAGAAATAGAAGGTCATCACTTCTTCAAAAATATGTTCAGGTGGCCCTATCAGGACATCAAAAACTTGTGTGTGCGTTTACATTGTTTTATGTATTTGTCTCATCCATCATATTAGGGGAGAATAACTCGCAACTGAAAGATTTTGATAACTGCAACATTCTAGCTACCTGAGTCGGTCAGGCCCCAGGGTAGTCATGTCTCCAGTCTTCTTGGCTAGACATGTCCGGGCTACTTTGATCCAATTTCGGCGAAGCGTGTGTTTTGTTTAATTTCTCTCTCTCAAATTTGAAGTCTAAATTTTACCTTTCCCATGATCAAATGAGATATACCTTCTTTTTTTTTCCAAATTCAACCATTTCATGAATAATTAATGTCTTGAAAAATCATGTTTATGCTACGATACAATAATTATTATAATAAATCATTTCACTTCCAATGTTTGTGGTTTTATGTCTTTTATCATATTTGGATTTTTATGTCACAGAAATTTTGATATATGAAGCACTTTTCATTTCCGCCAAATTTCCATTATAAATTACAATTGATCGTGTTTGAATTCTTATTAAATTGTTTTATTATTATGTTCTCCTTTAACTTTCGGGCCCTTAATTCTTTTAAATTCGAGTTATGAAGACTTTGTGTCGCCATATTTGCTTTTTTTTTTCTTTCAAAAGCTTACGCCTGGTAAGGCAATTCTTTTAGGTGTACACTTCTACTGTACAAAAACTTTTTTTTTATATGAATAAACATAAGTATTGATAAACATAACAAACTGAAGTCATTTCAAATATACGCACTTCCATATAGGGCCTATACAATATGCTAACATTAGTTATAAATAGACTGTATGTATAAGTTTGTGTATTCAATATCGGAAAATGATTTACACATCATATCTGGTATGGACATAGAGTGTGTATGTTCCTGTGTGTGTTTGTTCAAGGAAAACGTAGACAAAATTTTCATGGAAAAGAAGGAAGAATGTGCGAAACAAGTGCGTATATCTTATTGGTTTCGGGGGTGATTTCTTTTTCTTGTATTTGTTGTTGTTGCTGCTGCCCCCAAACTTTGCTTTTCGTTTTAGCATACGAGCCGAATTTATACCTGAATCCACTCGTATCCGCTTGGCACTACACCTGCATAGCTGGGGTTATGGTTGAGGCGCCAGAGGGCGCCAGACCCTATGCTTGCGGAGCCAGATATCTGGAGACTGGAATTTAGTATATCCTCACTCTCCATCCCCAAGGGCCTGACGTCATTCGGAACTCCTGGGTCCCGTTGCATAAAACTTTTTTAGCAACCTTAGAAAATTCAGGTTGGGATTTACCCAACCTTAATTTTTTAAGGTTGCTAACCTAAGAATGTAAAATCCGTTGCATAAAAACTCTGGTTGGGAGCTTCCAACCGGAATTTTGTGATTTCAACCGGAAAAAAGTCCGGTTGGAGTTTTATGCAACGGGCCCCAGGAGTTAACGTCAAAAAAGACGGTCATCACACACCACGTGGTTTTGACATGTTATTAGAAAGATATAAGATTGTTAAAAGAAAATGTAAAAGTGTAACACGTAAATGTAACACGTGAGCATGAACAAAACACAAATGCACACAATGCACAAGCATACTGTAATGTTGGTTTTTATCAATGCAAATGAGCGATGAATTTAATATTGCTACATCACGAAGCGGATGGACGGGCGTGCTCCCGCATACAGTATTCGTGGATAATGTCAAAAACTGACCTGGGGTCTGCTCGTATACTTCCAGTCGCAGACAAATATGTATACGGTAGGCGATCGGCGCAACTCTCACTGCCTGGCAGTTTTGTGGGCGTGGCAGGGCGTTGTAGACTACCGTGCTGCTATCAACGTTACCCTGGAATGTCTGTGGCAGACACAATAGTTTTTATTAGCTGCAAATACTTATGGTTGCTTAAGCGGCTATATAGGCTACAAAGTGACTAACTAAAATTGAAGAAAGCGTCTTGCCTAGGTCGACAAAGAGTGGCTGTCAGGATTTGGAGTGTACTTCTTTATTTTTTAAATGTTTTGACAAATATATGGATAATGAATTGAATAATAGTAAAATTTAAGACATCGTGTCGAAAGCAACTTAGTAATTATAGTAATTTCTCACAAGGAATGAAGAGGCAGTGGATGTTGGTTCTTCATCATTAAACATATTGATAGTAGTAGGACAGAGAAAAATGAACACAAATTGAAAAAAAAAAATCATATGATTTTTGAATTATTTTCATGTTTCACATTGTCCGAAACAAATTACCGATCTCGGCTTATTTCATTTTTTTTTTTTTTATAGTACAGCTTGTACATACACATTCATATAAATGTGATGTATAATATCAAACTATTTTGATACATATATTTTTGTTTTTGTTTTTACCTGTATATGCGGATCGTGCCCAATCGAACTATGGCTAGTATCTTTTTCATCGCATTGCAAATCAATGAAAATATTTAGATATTATTGTTTTCACATTATATTTTGTCTACCTAACATCAATATTAACGAAATGTTGATGAAATAGTTATGAAAATGAACAGATTAAAATATATATATAAGAACGCTATTTGTTTCTATTCTTTCTCAACATTCTCTCCAATGAACTCTGGTCCTGCTAACTTTTAGTTAATCATATAGGGTGTACATACACCTGTAAGTTAATGGAGTTAACATTTTCTCAAGTTATCGTGAAACTTATGGGAATTAAATGAGTTAAGTATTGTAACGAATGTTGATAAGCAGAAAACCACTGACCATGCAGAACAATTGTGCCTTGTTGTATATGAAAATCATGGGCGTAAATCCCGGGGGGGATGGGGGGGATATATCCCCCCCTGAAATGGAGGAGGGGGGGATGGCCTGTACAATCATCCCCCCCTGAATTTTGAGGGGAAAAAATGGAGGAAGCAGAAATGTGATTGTATCAATATTGCATGACGTTTGTACGCCGGCCTTCAGACAGGTAACAGAGCTGAACAGTATTCTATCTTGTAGGAAAATGTATAATTTTCTCAAGCGCTCGCTCGCTTCGCTCGCTCGCGAAGAAAGTAACATCGACATACACTGTAAGGCATGGCTCAGGCGTTGACAACGTCAAATAGTATAGGTCTACATGTAAACATGCTATGACGCGAGTAACTGGGGACCATCTGCAAAATATGTACGAAAACATACAAACAAACAATAACAACAACTTTATCGCCATAATTGAATCCCCTCCATTTCCTGAATCATTCCTGAGAAACGACAGCGACTGATGACTCAGTCAGGATACATCTATGGGCATACCAAGGGAAGATCAGGGACGTCGAATCTATGGGGGGCAAAGGGGCATTTGCCCCGCCCCAAAGGAAGTGTTTAGACAGACAAATCATTTATCCCCCAAGCAATTCCCGAGATGAGGACAAATCTCGAACTTTCTTAATGGAAAATTGTCCAAATATCGCCAGAACTATGCACCAGATCGTTGTATTGCAATCATGAACATGCAAAAGGTCCGCTATACAGGATAAGGGATAAACTTTGTACACTTTTGACATAGACGTATATTCCCTAATTTATCAAAGAGTGTGCAGCAGATCTTTCACTTAACAAAAGCAACCTAATATGTATAGAGGCGTCGATGGGGGGGGGGGATGGTTCTCAAATAAAAGTGGGACAAACAAAAGCGAAAAATATAGCTACAAACGGCAGTTTTTGGAGTGTAAAATGTTAAAATTTTAAAGCTCGCTCGCTCCGCTCGCTCGCATTTAATCGCTATGCCATTCTCCTGATGTTGCTGCCAGCCTGTGATTGACAGCAGGTGCACCCGGTGCGCCCCCTTAATTTCCAAAGCGAAAATATAGCTACAAACGACAGTTTTTAGGACTGGAAAATGTCAAAATTTTCAAGCTCACTCGCTTCGCTCGCTAGCATTTAATCAGTATGCCATTCTCCTGATGTTGCTGCCAGTAATTGCCGGCAGTTGCGCCCAGTGTGCCCCCTTAATTTCCAAAGCGAAAAAATACAGCCACAAACGGCAGTCTTTGGACTGTAAAATGTCAAAATTTTCAAGCTCGCTCGCTCCGCTCGCTCGCATTTAACCGCTATGCCATTCTCCTGATGTTGCTGCCAGTAATTGCCGGCAGTTGCACTCGGTGTGCCCCCTAAATTTCCAAAGCGAAAAAGTATAGCTACAAACGGCAGTTTTTAGACTGTAAAATGTCAAATTTTTCAAGCTCGCTCGCTCCGCTCGCTCGCATTTAATCGCTATGCCATTCTCCTGATGTTGCTGCCAGTGATTGTGAACAGGTGCGCCCCCCTTAATTTCCAAAGCGAAAAATATAGCTACAAACGGCAGTTTGGGGACTGTAAAATGTCAAATTTTTGAAGCTCGCTCGCTTCGCTCGTTCGCATTTAATTATTATTCCATTCTCCTGATGTTGCTGCTAGTAATTGCCAGCAGTTTTCGCCCGGTGCGCCCCCTTTATTTCCAAAGCGAAAAATATAGCTACAAACGGCAGTTTTTGGACTGTCAAATGTCAAAATTTTGAAGCTCGCTCGCATTTAATCATTATGCCATTCTCCTGATGTTGCTGCCAGTAATTGCCAACAGTTTTTGCCCGGTGCGCCCCCTTAATTTCCAAAACGAAAAAATACAGCCACAAACGACAGTTTTTGGGACTGGAAAATGTCAAAATTTTCAAGCTCATTCGCTTCGCTCGCTCGCATTTAATCATTATGCCATTCTCCTGATGTTGCTGCCAGTAATTGCCAGCAGTTTTCGCCCGGTGCCCCCCCCCCCCCTTAATTTCCAAAGCGAAAAAATACTAGCACAGCCACAAAGGACATGTGGGACTGTAAAATATCAAAATTTTCAAGCTCACTCGCTTCGCTCGCTCGCATTTAATCGTTATGCCATTCTGATGTTGCTGCCCGATTGCCGGCAGTTGCGCCCGGTGTGCCCCCATAATTTCCAAAGCGAAAATATACAGCCACAAACGGCAGTCTTTGGACTGTAAAATGTCAAAATTTTGAAGCTCGCTCGCCCCGCTCGCTCCCATTTAATCGCTATGCCATTCTCCTGATGTTGCTGCCAGTGATTGACAGCAGTTGCGCCTGGTGTGCCCCCCTTAATTTCCAAAGCGAAGAATATAGCTACAAACGGCAGTTTTGGGACTGAAAAATGTCAAAATTTTCAACGCAAAGAGATTTCACCGTAGGAGGGGGAAACCCCCCCCCCACCATACCCTCCCCCCTCGCTTGATTCGTTCCCTCACATATGCCATTCTCCTGATGTTGCTGCCAGTGATTGACAGCAGTTGCGCCTGGTGTGCCCCCCTTAATTTCCAAAGCGAAGAATATAGCTACAAACGGCAGTTTTGGGACTGAAAAATGTCAAAATTTTCAACGCAAAGAGATTTCACCGTAGGAGGGGGAACCCCCCTACCATACCCTTCCCCCCTCGCTTGATTCGTTCCCTCACATAACCGCTCCTCCTAAGATCAAATCCTGTCTACGCCGATGATAGGCCCCATTATTTAGTGAGCCTTCACAGTGATGTCGCACAGCAAGAGCTGAAATGCCACGATTTTGTCATTCAATAATATATTGTGAATATTTCATTTTCTTATTGTTTTTTTAACGAAAAGAAAACAAAATTTTCACCACAAGTGAGCACCAGATCGCTGAATTTCAGGTCTGAAAATGCAAAATCTTCCTCGTGTGGGAGAGGGATACCCCCCCCCCCCATACACACCCTTCCCCCGTTCGGTCGTTCCGCTCCCTCTCACAGATATTTCAAAAAAAAAAAATGTTTTCATATTTTTAAGGTCTGATTTTCCGCCGAAAGTCGTCTGACAAGCAAAAAAAAAAAAAAAAAAAGCAACAAGAACAAAAAGTCTTTATGTTGTTGCTGCCACTTTTCTCCCACTTTATATTTCATGCAAAAGAGTGGGGCATCCGATCCCTGTAAAGTGTGTGTGTGTGGGGGGGGGGGGGAGGGGGGCACAAAGCTTCTCCCCCCACCCTCCCCACCCCCACCCCCCCCCCCCCCCCAAAAAAAAAAAAAAAGGCTGCGCCGGTCCGGTTATGGGCTTGTAATCGTGGCGATGGTGACCATCCCCCCCACTCCTCAGTATGGATTTACGCCGTTGATGAAAATAGTCCACTAAAGAATTCTATGTTCTACCCTATATCAAGGTATGCACCCGAATATTCTTTGTTTCTTATAGTTTTCACATAATCTGAATTACCCAAATACTTTTGCGAGTTTAAAGAAATACATTAGGTATTGATGTATAAATATCGATTGCTCTGACGAAGCGAGGAACTTCTTGGATAGAGGGACTTCTTGGATCTATGGAGACTTTCGAGACGGAGACTTCGTGTCATGCATTTAGACAAGTCCTGTAACAACTCATGTCGATCATGTGTGTCAACGAAAAGTATCTGCCAATAAACTAGCAGTTTGCTCGGAAATACGCTCTCCCAATTGAACTCCATGTTGTACCTCTCTCATCGTGATGGTGAATTGTGTGAATGTATCTGCACCTTACAACTAACGTACTCTATTCACCAATCATAATTGTCCCTCAATTCAATGAATGCTAAATTTGTAAGTAGAAGTTCAAACACTTCAGGTCTAAAAGTATATAAAGCCATAAAGAGAAGTTGATATATAAAAGTGTCTTTATGATAATATGTCTCCATTCACTTAATCCAGAAATATATTTATCTGTTACAAGGTATATTCAGATGACCCGTACAGTGAAAATATCATTAACTTAAAAAAATAAAGAAATCAATGATCTCGCATCTACAATTTCTTTGCTTTGAAAGTGGACATATGCAAATTGTATAATGGATTTGAGTTTTGATGCAGTATTAAAATGAATTTGTCCTTTTAATACTTCATTTGAAACACTGGAAAATTGCAGTACTTCCTGAAGACATCTGAACTTTGATACTTGACATTTGATGGAATTTATGCGTGTATCATCACGTTTTGAACTGTTCATTAAAATAAATGATTATAAGCATGAAGTGTACTTCCTGTTTAATTTGTAAATAGATGTGATGGAAATTCGATTGTTACCAAAGAACTCCCCGAAGCATCGCAGATTTCATTCACGGGGTTGAAGGTCGTTCCGTTGGCACTGCACATAACTTTGTACGAAGTCACCCACCGACCTTGATCTGATCGACCCTGCGTTGCTATGCCAACGATGTGGTGAGGAGACTGAAAATCCACCTTGGGATATATATTACGGTTTAATCAAGATCATTGTGCTCCTTACACTTCATAAGTATAATGTTCTTCACAGTTCTTTAAGAACACACAGATGCTTTTCTTTTATTTTGACATTCTTAATTTTCTTAGAAGAAACACATTCCCCCAAGAAATAAAAAAAAAAAAAAATCCCCCAAATCAATATCAAAGCAACACTTCTTTCCACCTGTCCAACAGACTATTGAAGAAAAATCTGGAAACCTTGTTTATTTCTTGTTAATTCTGAAAACGTCATCGTATTATGATGTTCGCTATATAAGGGCGCTAAGTATTCTTGTTGACCTTATCATTAGCAAAATCTTTGAATAGTCATTAGAGGGTAAAATAAACTTCCTCGAAATCGCATGATTATGACAGCCCTTTAACATCTTGATATTAACAGCAGACTGTCTCTCCCTATTTCTCTCTTTTTTAACTTGACTTCTTTTCTTTTATTATGTTTATATTATTCATTATCGGTTGCCAAACAGTTACACTCAGTATTCATTTTTTCGTTGCAATCATTCTGTATGCAAATTAAAATGTAGCACATGTGATTATATTACGGATTATGAATGTATAAGGAAAACTGGTGAAAATAGTCACATTACTCTTTACAATGTAATGTTATATTTGTACAATGGCATTGACATTGCTTAGAATTGATGTACTTGTAAAGAAATGCCATATGGAGAATAAATCAAATAAATCATATCAAATCAAATATATATATATATATATATATATATATATATATATATATATACATATACATGAATGGTGTGAGAGAGAAAGAGGGAGAGGTACACAAGCATACGTCTAGAATGATAGATAGAGATAGATAATATATAGATAGGAAGATAGACGTATTGTAGGTATATAGAAGCAGATGAACGGCACACCAGAAAGAGAGAGAAAGATAGACAAAAGAGAAAATGAAAACAACTTTGCCCGCCGTCTGTCGCTCTCTTCCTTTCTCAAATATAAAAATATGTTGTACCTGGATCCACTCGTTATTGGAAAAAGGTTTGTCGGCACACCACGCTCCTGCAGTACCGGGCGCATGATTCATATGCAGTCGCCCCCTGGCGGGTCCAAAGACATTTATGTTCCCTTGGCTAGTGCTGGATGCTGTGATGCTGGAGTTGGGAATGACGTAGCTCTCTAGGCCGAGAGGTACGGCATCCCTTGGTATGCCTACCGGATGGAGGAAGAGGATATGGATGACTTCGTAATACTCTTTCGTGTTGTGAGGATTTTCCAGCATACCGGACAATTTCTGAGGGCGGACAAGGATTTAGGCGAGTTGTGCATGTGTCTTACTTGCTAGATGCGTTCTACTTATGTTCTTCTCATGGGTATTCTGTGTGACCTGCGTGCCAAGCGCGTGGGTGATGACAACTCAGAAATTCATCTGAAGGAATGGCAGAAGTCCAACAGAAATGACAGAATGTCATTATCTTGGCCGCACTGGCCGCGTACGGGGACTGCGAAGTAACTGCTTGGGAGTTGCCTGCAAGCTGCTGCTCAAAACTTGGCTGCGGGTAAATCGGCCTTGTGTGCGCAGCTCCGGGCAACTACGGGCGAGATAATTTTCCTACTTGCTGGAAAAAACCTTACTCGCAACAAGCCCGCGTGGCTTGCCCGGAAAGGTGTGACACGGCCTTTAGGCTACCGAACTCATTCGGTGGGGACAAAAACCAACTGCGCTTACAATAACGTATGTTTTTGTGATGATTGTTGAGGAGCAGAAAGTTACCAAAATGTGCCGTAACATGTTTCGGTACATTTTGGTAACACTGCACATTTTGGTAATTTACCAAAATGTGCCGTAACATGGTAGGCATTTGTATGGTATAAAGTTGAAAAAGTTTCATTTTCGCGCAACTATGAACATCGTGCATTCTTATTTCAATGTCAGATGGCATTCTCCTGCAGTATTCGCCTGAAAACAAATCAACATCTTTTTCAATACAATGGTGCATTCCAAAACAAAACTGGTGGGGACATAACATGTATATTTTATATTTTGGTCGCTATAGACGTATTCATAAATGGAAGAGTAATTGACATCCGTCCAACAACACACATAAGTTAGTTGTCTCTGATTAGTCATTTTGTTGCCGCCATTTCTAAAAAGATACTGTTAGATAACTATATTAGATTTTTTATCATGAATTCTTTTTTTTCTTATCTATCTATTCACCGGACTTCGGAAGCCAAATTCAGGGCCAGATTTTTACTTTTGCAATCGCTAAGGTCATACACACCAGAATCAGGGGTTGTAGGAGTATCGTCGGTTGTTTGTGAGACTTCCGTTGTTATGTCTGTGTTTGGGGCGTCTCCAGAGGTCGTTGGGACATCGTCGGTTCTCGGTGAAACATGCGTTGTCTCTTCAAGTGTGTTCTGCGTATCTCCTTAAACGGAAAATGAATGATGATTTTTATGATTTTTTTTGAATTTTTATGAATTTATGTTCTTAACACGCAGTTTTCCAGGGTTGTACTACCGATTCATAGGATCAAATATGAGATATGGAGGACTATATGTTATACGCGCTGTCTAAAACATCAAGAATGCAATCAAAATATATATCACAGTCGAATATTTCAACCCGATTTGATTGTGGAGAACGTAATTATGTGTATAGCGATGATCCTTGCACAGCTTCATTTCCAAATATTAACACCGATGTTTTAAGACATTAAATCCACTATCGTTCCCCAGTGCCATTGACTTCTACTGAGGTAAAGGTAAGTTGTCTCTCATCATGAACCATTAAAAGCATAAAAAACAATCACAAAGTTGGATAATTTTAAACAAGGAAAACAGAAATACAAAAACGAAAAGTGAATCACATACAGTAGTATATATACCATACGATATAAGTGGTATAACTAAGATCATTTAGGCATGATTTTAAAGGATAACAATAAAGTAGGTATGGACAAAAAAAAACAAACATGATAAATAAATATACATCATATCAAGGATCATACCGGATTCTGCGGTCGTTGGAATACCGCCGGTTGTTGGTGATGCATTCGTTGTTGCAGTTTTCTCAGTTGTTGGTATATCTTGAGAGAAAAAGTTTTGGTGCAAAGTCAAAGAAATAAGATTTTATACAGAAAAGTAACTCCCTTGTGGCTCGTCTACCACCCTAATAGGATTTATCAACATATCAGGAACCCGATAACAAAAACAAAAAAACAAAACTTAAGCTTAAAAACAAATGTCCAGAGTGAATACACACACAAATACACACACACACACACACACACACACACACACATATATATATATATATATATATATATATATATATGTGTGTGTGTGTGTGTGTGTGTGTGTGTGTGTGTGTGACCGTGCATCACAAAACCAACAAAAAGTCGTACCCCTTGATTTACGTGAGGACTCAAAAAGGTCAACCGAGTCTAAGTTTTTCATATTTTCTGAAACAGCTCTCCTTCTTCTACATTATTCTTTAGTTTGGGATCATAACATGAATGGGAAAGTATTGTGTTCAGTGCCCCAGTTTTTCTACGACCCTTTCGGGGGGAAAGTAGAATGATCAGGTATGTCTTAGAGGCCCCTTTTCATTTCTCGAAATCCTTTGTACACTCTTCACTTTCAAGTCTATTTACTTTTGAAAGGATAACGCTACTGCTTTGAAAGTTGGCATTAATCATGGACAGAATGTGTTAAAAGAACATGCCCAATTTCAGCTTAATCTGGTAATCCCTTCATTATTGTTGCTCCGGTGGTTTACATCCTGTGTTCTGTCCCTTTCATCACACAGCTAGCACGACTTGGTAAGTTGGTACTAGATTAAGCGCTTGAATAGACCCTGTACTTCAGAGCCTCTTTTCTCAGTTCACACTTTCCAGAGTGTATGTTTTCTTTCCAGTATTTATATAGGTTAGGGGAGTCAGTTTGAATTGAGTTATACATCGTTTTAAAGCTTAGTGTCTGCTCTTTTGGAATCTGCCCTTAACTAAAAATACACGTCTGGCGACCTTCTGTTGGTTTTGTGATGCACGGTCACACACACACACACACACACACACACACACATATATATATATATATATGCACGGTCACACACACACACACACACACACACACACACACATATATATATATATACATATATTATATATGTATACACTCAGCAAAAAAAAAAAAATAAACACTTTTTCAAGTTCATCTTTCTCATGGATTATTTGGCTCATATTCATTCTTTATTTAAAGGTTATTTACTTGCCTATCAACCTAATAGGTCAATAAAAAGGGAAACTGCAGCATGATTGAACACATTCGTTTTTCACTTCCAATCCAAGGCACAAAAGTAAAAATAGCCAAAATGGACAGGTTGTTATTCAAGCGTATGTGCTCTTCCATATAACAATAAAACAAAAGACAGATTCTACACAATAAGAAATGCAAATTGATTTGCAAAATTCATCCTATGATCTCTATAATTTAAATGTCTCTATAACCCTCCAAAGACAAAGAAAGGCAAAAATAATGGAGGAAAATGAAGAATCTTCTGTCAAATTCGTATTCAAAAGGCATAAGAGAAGAAGCAATGGTAACAAAGATAGTAAAAATTTGAAATGTCATTCCAAAATTAAGAAAATGTGAAATAGTATTTGGTTCTTGAATTTGCCAAATGAATTCTTAAATTCCTTAATAAAAAAAGGAAAGTACGAAATTCTGTCCATTTTATCCCCTTTGCGGCGTACTCCGTATGTCATTTAAACTTTGAGTTGACAGAAAATTATTCTGTTCCCCCTTCAGTTTCACCACTATATTTTGTTTGAGAATACAAAGAAAAACAAGGGAACGACAATTTATTTCTGCTATTTCATTCATGTCTTTCATCGCGTTAAATTGGTCGTTCGTTATCATTGTTACATTGAAGGGCATTTGCATATCAATTTCAATATATCAATTTCAAGATATAAATTTCTGCAATTTTTACTTATGTGCCCTGGAGGACAAAAACGAATGTGTTCACTCATGCGTAAAATTTTCCTTTGTATAGACCTACCAGGTTGATAGTCAATTAAATAACCTTTAATTTGGTACATGACACAATGATTTCTATCGAAATCTTCTATGAAAAAAACGAACTGAAAAAGTCTTTACTTGCTTTTTTGCCGAGTGTTATATGTACATTAATTATATTATATAATTGCATTTGTATATTATATAATCGTACGCAGTGCTCAGCTTGAATATGTTATGTAGGATTATCAATGGTTACCGGGGAGACAATTGAAATAAATATGGGATGGGGATGCGGTAATGGTTTATGGTAATATATAGCATTTGATGGATGGTAAATTAAAGCGCATTTATCTACTGTATATGTGAAGGACAACTACTCCGTTTGCAAATATATTTGTGTATGTATGTTTGCCATTTCAATGAGTGTACATTGACGAGGGCGACTGAGTAACGTTATACCAATACATAGATTTTAATAAATAAAATATTGTCCGTTGAAATATATTTCTTTGATTTGAATAAGTAGCATGTAAACGTACGTAGCATCAATGGATGGTATCGGAGAACTGTGGGCTTGAGTATAATTGCATTATTTAATCTGCTATTTGGCATGAATTGAAAGAAGGATTTAAAGGAATATCTTTAGAAAGCGTGGATATGAAAACAGCTTTACATCGCTGCAATGAACGGACACATGCAAGGGTTTATATAGATGGTGATTGATCTGTGCATTTCAGACAAGGTCAGACAAAAACCCATTGTAACTAACGGAATTGATTTTAGTGAACTATTGAAAACCAATTCACCGTCTACCTTGGGTAATATAACTGGAGGTCTTCATCACGAAGAAATGTGCTTTGTTGTGATTACAAAATCAAAGTTTGTTATAACAATGCATATTATTGTATTACTTAGGTTGAAAATAATGTGTGTGAACGAACGCAGTACTTTCATTTCTCTGCTTTGCATGAGCTATTGTTTTATTTGTATTGATTCAGTGTGATAAAAGACGTAGCGTTTATGACATCTTTATTGGTGCTAACCCCATGGACATATCCCGTCCATATCCAGTGGAATCCCAATTTCACCACACACACATGTATGTATGTATATGTATATATATATATATATATATATATATATATATATATATATATATATATATATATATATATATATATATATATATATGTGTGTGTGTGTGTGTGTGTGTGTATATATATATATATATACTGTACATTATACATTAAATGTCTTGTATACATGCACACAATGCGCCTCTCAGAAAAAGTTGGGAGAAGCTACAATACAGGGCCTATGGGACAGTGCCAGTGGCGCATGTAGTAGTCTTGGCGCAGACTCCTTTACGACCGACAAGAATTTGTGCCTGTAAACTAACCTACATCTTCACCTGATTTCACAATTATCATTCTAGAGTTAGCTATGCACGGGCCTACATATAAGCTCCATGCACCCGTCTAGTTTACGAAAGTTTCCATTCGCAATTTATTCTAGCAGCCATGAGAATAAAGGCATAGCCTCTCGTGATCACTGTCAAGTCGGGGTTCGTCGATGTTTGAAAATCAGTCACTACAAACCTTGAAAACAACGCCGAAAATGATCCAGTGAAAGCAGTAATCCGATAAAACGCCATGGCAGATCGGGAAATGGCTTGATGGATTAACGCCTTAGTAGCCAGTATATTGTAAATGCATGTGATTTGTTGCAGTGTAAAATGACAACCAATTTTTCGCTATTATGTCATATCCGATCTGCTATCTGTTGGGCTGTGAATAAGCTACAACGCTTCAAAATGGCCATGAATTGCAGCCGATGCAATTAATATCTAACCATGCTGGCAGTACACTCGCCAGTACATCGTAAATGCATGTGATTTGTTTCAGTGTAAAATGACAACCAATTTTTCGCTATTATGTCATATCCGAACTGCTATCTGTTGGGCGGTGAATAAGCTACAACGCGTCAAAATGGCCATGAGTTGCAGCCGATTCAATAACTATCAAACCATGTTGGCAGTACACTTCACTTATTATGAATTATATTGACAAGTTAATGTATCAAGTTTTGGCAAATTTGATATCATTCAAACAACAAACCTGGGTCTAAGCAACTCGATACTGTCGATATGTGTGGCGCCCATTGTGACATCATCATGGCTAGCTTTGAAGCTGGTGGTACCGAGACCAATTCCTGCTGAACGAATGACCCGCTACGCCGGTCCCACTTCTTGCCACAAGTGATCTTTTCTAGCCCTTGACCGAGTACCATCGGGATCAAAACGACTGGACAAGAAAAAATATTCCTGTCATCAAAGTATATTACTGTATAGCAATGATGGCAATAAAGTAACCATTAACTATTCATAATGATGATGATAATCATGATGCCAACGCAAGAGTTAGCTATGGAGAAGGGAATTAGCTTAATCCTTGAGAAACATCGTAACTCTCAAAATAATGTGAATACAATGTATAGATTCAAAGAAATTTCACCGGCGTCTGAATGACTGTCCTAGATTTTCAACAATCTCTTCAATAGATTGAATAAGTGTTAACGCCACAAGAAACAAAAATGCGTCATACTGAAGTTGAAAACTATGAAATAACTTAGTGTAAAAAAAAATTGAAATTGTGTCAAAATACACTTAGTCGGTCGTTTGAACTATCAGCCTATCTATCGTAACAGGCTAAGAACGCAATCATGAATTGTGCAAAGCCGTGGTATGACTGACTGCATAAGAAAAAAATCAAGAAACTCACGCGTCAGTATGAGAAAACTGCTTCCACTAAAGTTTACAGCCATTTGGTCTGTCATGTCACTTTGCAATGCACGCTGAAAGGAAAATCCAAGAAGCAACCAAACAAAGCCGTATTTGATATGGTAACATGGCAGTATAGTCACAGCGCAATATGGGTAGCATTATTCATGTTAAAGCCACTATTTACCTGTTGCAGATGAAAAAAAAAAAAAGCTCTAGTGCTTCAAAAAAGTTCTAAAATGTGAGTATAGAAACAACCAACGTTAAAAAGTTGTAACCAGTAGGCCTGCTGTCAATGGTAAGATTAATATGAAAATTATAGTTGTATTAGAAATGTTTCTAGAATAAACCATCTACAGTTATAGTTTGTTGGGAAATTAGTGATACCTCATTGTGTTTGCGGCTTTATTGCCATTTCTTATATGGTATAAGATGTTTTGTGATCCAACTAAAGTATACATATGCATTAAATGTGATAGTTCGAAGTTTTTAACTACTGCTGAATATAGATACTCGAGACATGCCCTCTGCAAAATATTTGAATTTTTGTCACTCCAATTTTTATTCATTAGAGTACACGTGTATGTGAGAATGGGACCCTTTGACACCGTGGCCCGAATTCACGAAGGTAGTACAAATGAAACCATG
This sequence comes from Diadema setosum, assembly GCF_964275005.1. Taxonomy (NCBI): domain Eukaryota; kingdom Metazoa; phylum Echinodermata; class Echinoidea; order Diadematoida; family Diadematidae; genus Diadema; species Diadema setosum. The sequence goes on along the minus strand of NC_092693.1, from coordinate 34,492,520 downwards.
GTTTTAAACCATGGACAAAAACCATGGGGCGCCAAGTGTCGCACGGAATATTTCGTTACGAAATTGGTGACTTGGTCGACAAAATGACCGTTTCGTTAACGAAATTATCATTTTGAGGACGAAATGTTCATTTAGTTACAAAATGTTGTCATTTCGTCACAAAATAATTATTTCATCGACTGATTTCGTAACGAAATATTCCATGCGACACTTGGCGCTCCATGGTTTTTGTCCATGGTTTAAACCATGGTTTCATTTGTACCACCTTCGTGAATCGGGCCCGTATGTTTATTTCAACCAAAGAAGTACTTGTATTGATCGGTAATACATAAAGATACTAGAAATGTCGCTATGGCGACTGGTATGCCTCCGCCATAATGCATGGTTCTCCGAATAGGTCTATAGCACAATGTCTTGACAATTCGTGATGACAGTTTCACATAACTGGCAAAATATTAAAAATGACAGGTTTGCCACAAATGCATTTAATGTTCACTTTCCTTGAACTAGGTTTATTTGGATGAATGGCTATACTGTCTAATAAAAGTGCAGGTATTTGGGGATTTGTACCCAACTTTTGACCCTTTTATAAGTTTAAAGAAGAAGGGAGAATTTAGCACTTTCACTTGACCTTTGACCTTTTCGCCTTTGACCTTTTGACAAGAAACTTCCAAGAAAATCTGTATTGGGTAATACATGCATACACTAAGTTTCAAGACAAAATCCTGCAAGCATGCAGAGATAAGAGGGAAATAATGACAATTTAATGAGTTGACCTCGACCTTTGACCCCCTGACCTTTGACCCATGATCCATAAATTCCCTACATGATCACTGTCAGTCAGTACATGCATAATATAAAAAGTTCCATGAAGATACCTTGAAATAATTGTGAGATATGGAGAAAAAATGAAATTTTAACATTTTCACTTGACCTTTGACCCTTGACCTTAGACCTCATGACCCAAAACTCTCTCTCTGGGGAATCTTTATTTGATAGTTCATGTATACACCAAGTTTCAAGAAAATACCTCCGGCCATTGCAGAGATACAGGGGAAATAGTGAAATTTTGAGCATTTAACTTTGACCTTTTGACCTTTGACCTTGAGCATGTGCACCCAAAAGTTGATAGGCACAACTTCGCCACCTCATACATATACATGCAAAGTTTCATTAGGATACCTCTAACGATTTATTAGATCCGCTGTCCACAAAATTGATTACGGACGGACGGACGGACGGACGGAAGGACGGACGGAAGGACGGACGGACGGACGGACAACCCGAAAACATAATGCCTCCGGCGACACTTCGTGGCGGACGCATAATAAATTGTACAGGAAGAATGTAGTTGAATGCGCGAAAGGTATAACACTCTACAAACGCGGATATTTAACAGTTCTTGTTTTGTTTTGTTTTTTATCTAGGAGTCAAACTTTATGCTACGATAAATCCTTGGTCAATGCACAAATGAAATAACAGAAAAAAATATTTCAAGTCAAAGATAATGTTAGATGAATATGGTGGACCTTTCCGTTCGAAATATTGCAAGGGCAAAGGATTGTATTTTTACCGAGTATCATTCACTCTTATCAGGTTCAGGGTCAAATTGATTTAACTCTTGCAGAAATGAAATTATAGTGACATATACAAGTATATATATATATACATATATATATATATATATATCTAAACTCCTCAAAATAAGTTCTGCAATTGCAGTTTAATATATCATATTTCTACCCGCATTATCTTCACTAAATATGACATCATAAGAAAGCCTGATTAATTATCTTTAAAATGACACCTCACTTGCTATGATTGGGTGTTCTTGGAATGTGCAAAACAGCTGAGTATGTGACAAGTCGCAACAATTCTGCTATTGGTAATGTACAGTTTTGATGGAAAAAAAAAAGCCACTGGAATAAGCCATGCTGAAATGACAGCACTTTCAAAAACTCCCGTTTCCTATGGACATTACATGACTGTTTGGTCAGCCTTTATGTTTAATTTCAGTTTGAAGATACTACTGCAGTTTTTAATTCATGGATGAAGCCTGGAATCTAATGTTAATCTCACAATGCATTCTTTTCAAGCACATTCCTTCCCTGAAACGACAGAGCAAATGGGAATTAAACTGTTTGACATACTGTAACACGTTTGCTCCATTTTGCAACATTTCACATTTGACCTTTCCTCATATTCAGTCATACTGTGAATTCCAGGAATACCCAATCATAGCAAGTGAGGTGTCATTTTAAAGATAATTTATCAGGCTTTCTGATGATGTCATATTTGATGAAGATAATGCGGATATTAGAGAAATATGGTATATCAAACTTTAATTGCAGAACTTATTTTGAGGAGTTTGTTCACAACTATACATATATATATATATATATATATATATATATATATATATATATCTATACGTGCATATATAGTTTAGTTTAGTTTATTCTTTATTTAAAGATCACACCCGTCACACGGACGGCCGGCCTAAAAAGGAGTATGAGTGATAAATATGCATCAAATATAGAAAGTAATACAAAATATAATGAATATATCATATAATACATACAGACAATAACAAATAATTTAACACAACAAAAGACTACAGAATATGGTGGGCTAAATAATACATGAAAGATGTATATATATATATATATATATATATATATATATATATATATATCAAATGAAGAGCCTGCTTCCAAAAGGCGCTAAATTCATCATTTTTAATGGCTTTAACGCCTTTTGGTTAAAAGCTCTTCATATATATGTATATAATGTACATTGTATAGAATATGCACACATCATAATGTAAATAAGAGATTTCAAAGACCACTTCAGAGAAAAGAAATTTATAGTCATTTACATTGTATACTGTATACACGAACATTTTTGTATCTTAAGGTACAGGTGGAGGAGACCGTTGTTTGTTGTTGTTTTAAAGAACGAAAGGAGAGAGAGAGAAAATGGGGCCCTATACAAATAATTTGCCCCAGACAGCACTTAACATAAAACAAACATTATAAATCTTATAGAGATATAAGAGGAGGAGACCGTTATCAACGGCCTATTACCGGGATAACGGCTTCCGGACGATATGATACTAGTAATTTTCTCCTATCTTTACCAGAAGCAATAACATACAGATACCAATGAACAATCACTGTTTGAACCTTGAATATTTCCAATATCATTCAGTAGCTGAGAACAACGCAAAGGGAATTATGTATCAAGGCAGAGACAAATAATTATGACGGAACACTGAAGTAAATACATAAATAGGGATAAGGGATAGAAACAGTGTTTGAAGCATTTTGGAACTTCATCACAAATAAAAAAGGGAGAACACCTTACTTACAAATTTATATTTTAGGCATAGGCCAATAAAATTGAAGAATAACAATACTGTAGGCAAAATACAGTTAAGATTTGTGATATGCAGTAAACTGATTGTGATAGGCAGGAAACTTGTGAGCAAAATTGCTCATTCGAATGATATTATATTGCATGGAGATTTTTTAAGGAGGATTTTGAACACTGAAAAGAAGGACTGCGTCTTAAATCAACAGACAATGAGTTCTATACCGTATGTCCTCCAAAAAAAAAAAAAAAATTACAACAAGACCCTCCACAATGATATCTTTAAGAATAGTGAATCAATCCAAATACAAATTCAGGGTATGAAACTATAACTCATTGCCCACATCTTACAGAAAACCCCATTCGATTTGCTTCAGTGGTCAAAGAGAAAAGAGGAATTTTGTAGAGGATGTCGGGAATCTCTTCCCTCCAAGTTCTGTCTATTGTATTCACACACAAAAGCATCGAAGTGCTAAACTTTGAAGTATCAGACTCATGACATGCTTTACAACTTTTCACATTTCTCTCTGACGGCTTAACCAAATTGAATGGGGTTTTCTGCAAAATAGAGCTAAGATGTTACATTTTAAGACCCTGAAGTAGCATATAGACAGTTCATTCATATTGAGTGTTATCAATGCGAAAATTTTATTTATTTTATTATTTTCTTTCTGCGGGGGGGGGGGGAACATACTGTAAATCAGGTCCATGGTGTCTTCTAGATGTTTGTGTCGTGATGAGTCGAGGATTTTCCAAAATTAATGATACTATGTTTCGTGACGGAAACGATATAAATAGATGTTAAATTATGAGATCAACATACCTTATCTTTAAACATTCCGGAACCTCTTTACGAGATTATCTATACATGAAAATTGCAGTTTGCCGTGTCTGTCGGTTAAGTGATTTTTTGAGGCAGTTTTAGGTCTTGAAACCAGCCTTCAGTGTGGGCTAAGAAATCAGGACAAGTGATAAGTGTAACAGCACGTTTTTGTTTGTCTGTATCATAGTGACAATGTACATGATATAGAATCGATTTTGCTAGTCATGCTAGTACCGCAGTTACTCGTAGATACGATATTCATTACGTGATATAAGCCAGTGTGACTGTATCATAAAGAATTCGAAGTGTGTTTTAGTTAGACATTCTCCAAGTTTCCACACGATCCCGATTTATCTTGATATTACTAAAATGAACTCTGTGAATATCATCGACAACTTCATGTGTTAGTCAATAGTTCACTTCCAAAAATGTTACTGCGCTTTATATTTTGAGCCAGTCGTCTACCATAATTATATTTGAGTTGGATCGGTATAAGATCTTTTTCAAATTTTTTTTCAGTATTTAGTGGCGGTTTAGTACATCTTAACTATTTTGGAACCGTCAATCATGTATATCACTGCATTATTAACGCCTTTACGTACAGGTATAAGTTCATGAGAAAAAAAAAATGCCCTCATCTTCTTTAAACAGATAAAGCGGCCACTTAACAATGCATTAAATTGAAATCGCGTTTCAGTATACAGGTATAGGGCAAATTATTATTGAAATTGAAATCGAAATTGAAATTGAAATTGAAATTGAAAAGGTGTTTTATCGATCAATATCCATCGCGCAGCCCAGAGGTTGAATTTGTCAACAAAGGACCAGGAATACATTAAAATACACACAAGATACAGAGTAGTAATAAAAAAAAAAATGCATGGAACAACAAAGAATCAATCTCATTCATTTTGTATAATCTATAATCATATCATATAATCCATTTCACTTCAAAAGTGTTTATAATTAAGTCTTTCGTTTATATCTACATTTCGGAATCAGAGTAGTGCTTAGTTTCAACCCCTTCGGTATTTGCCGTTAAAAGAAAACAAGCATTCACAACAAATGGAAGCACACACATACATACATACATACATACACACACACACACACACACACACACACACACACACACACCTGTTCGTTGAATCTTAATAATAATAATACATTACATTTGTAATGCGCTTAATACAATGTTTCTAAGCGCACAGTGAAGAGACGAAAGGAAAGATGAAAAATGGGGGCAAACAGACATACTTGGGTACCTAAGGGGGGGTCACCGTGCATCCCCCCCAGGACTCCTCGAAACTTACATTTTCAGGATCCTCATGACATACTAAAACATAATCAAGATGTTAACAGGAACGAAAAGTGGCTGTTCTAGGTGAAATTTAATGTATTCTATTGTTTTTCATAATTTCTTATGTATTTCTTTGTTTTTCAACTTTTTCAACTTTTGTTTTTTCTTTGTTTTTCTATTGGAAATTGTCACTGATCACTTTTCTACCATAATTAGCACGAAACTAATCAATGAAAGTGATTAATTGTAAAAATAATCAGGTTTTCATGACTTTCATGACAGAGCACTGTTTTCCATAGGAAATGTACACAAAAGCACAAAATTTTGCCCGTTTTGGGACGACATTCCGTTACAAAAATGGGCGTGACTTCGCAAAAGTATACGCAGATGTTGCAAATTTGGTTTCAAAAGTTGTGCGAGACTTAACAAAACAAAGTCAAGAAGCGTCGCGACAGATTTATTGCGCGAAACTTCGAGGGGGGGGGGGGCGGATCCCCCACCCCCCGTCCTTATGTATGTATGTAATATATAATATGTGTTTACATGTAGGGCCTACATAGTAGGCTACTTAAGGGGGGAGGGGGTCACCGTGCACCCCCCAGGACTCCTCAAAACTTACTTGGCTTTGTTTTGTTCAAGTCTCACGCAACTTTCGAGACCATATTTGCAACTTCCCCGCATACTTTTGCGAAGTCACGCCCATTTTTGTAACGGAATGTCGTCCCAAAACGGGCACAATTTTGTGCTTTTGTGTACATTTCCTATGGAAAACAGTGCTCTGTCATGAAAGTCATGAAAACCTGATTATTTTTGCAATTAATCACTTTCATTGATTAGTTTTATGCTAATTAATGGTAGAAAAGTGGTCAGTGACAATTTCCAATAGAAAAACAAAGAAAAAACAAAAGTTGAAGAAGTTGAAAAACAAAGAAATACATAAGAAATTATGAAAAACAATAGAATACATTAAATTTCACCTAGAACAGCCACTTTTCGCTCCTGTTAACATCTTGATTATGTTTTAGTATGTCATGAGGATCCTGAAAATGTAAGTTTCGAGGAGTCCTGGGGGGATGCACGGTGACCCCCCCCCCCCTTAGGTACCCGACTAACAGGACAAAACATAAGTAAGAATAACATGACATAAATCAAATGTGTACCAGTAATTAAACACATACAATAATTGAATTACACTCAACACATTAACTTGGGGAAGGAATCAATATAGGAAAAGATAAGTTTTAAGTAGTGCCTTAAATGATTCTACTGATGGGGCTTGTCGTATATGAATGGGTAAGTTATTATCTTAACTCAAGAGGTGAAACAACGTTAACCGCGTTTGGAATCTCATGTTATCTTATTACTCGAATCGACATAAACTGAATTGATTAAACTGAACTGCAACGGAATTATACACAAATGTTGTCTTGGTTCGAGATTGAGAAAACAAAGTCTATAGCATGATATAAACATTCCTAAAATTCAACAAAAGATATATTGTACTTACAGTGTGTATCAGCAAAGTACAAGAAGACGCCTTCTGCGTCATGCATAGAGATTGAGGACAAAGAAAAAAAAAAAAGAGAAGAGAGAACAACGGCGTAAATCCATACTGAGGAGTGGGGGGGATGGTCACCATCGCCACGATTACAAGCCCATAACCGGACCGGCGCAGCCTTTTTTTTTTTTGGGGGGGGGGGGTGGGGGTGGGGAGGGTGGGGGGAGAAGCTTTGTGCCCCCCTCCCCCCCCCCCCCCCACACACACACTTTACAGGGATCGGATGCCCCACTCTTTTGCATGAAATATAAAGTGGGAGAAAAGTGGCAGCAACAACATAAAGACTTTTTGTTCTTGTTGCTTTTTTTTTTTTTTTTTGCTTGTCAGACGACTTTCGGCGGAAAATCAGACCTTAAAAATATGAAAACATTTTTTTTTTTTGAAATATCTGTGAGAGGGAGCGGAACGACCGAACGGGGGAAGGGTGTGTATGGGGGGGGGGGGGGGTATCCCTCTCCCACACGAGGAAGATTTTGCATTTTCAGACCTGAAATTCAGCGATCTGGTGCTCACTTGTGGTGAAAATTTTGTTTTCTTTTCGTTAAAAAAACAATAAGAAAATGAAATATTCACAATATATTATTGAATGACAAAATCGTGGCATTTCAGCTCTTGCTGTGCGACATCACTGTGAAGGCTCACTAAATAATGGGGCCTATCATCGGCGTAGACAGGATTTGATCTTAGGAGGAGCGGTTATGTGAGGGAACGAATCAAGCGAGGGGGGAAGGGTATGGTAGGGGGGTTTCCCCCTCCTACGGTGAAATCTCTTTGCGTTGAAAATTTTGACATTTTTCAGTCCCAAAACTGCCGTTTGTAGCTATATTCTTCGCTTTGGAAATTAAGGGGGGCACACCAGGCGCAACTGCTGTCAATCACTGGCAGCAACATCAGGAGAATGGCATATGTGAGGGAACGAATCAAGCGAGGGGGGAGGGTATGGTGGGGGGGGGGGGTTTCCCCCTCCTACGGTGAAATCTCTTTGCGTTGAAAATTTTGACATTTTTCAGTCCCAAAACTGCCGTTTGTAGCTATATTCTTCGCTTTGGAAATTAAGGGGGGCACACCAGGCGCAACTGCTGTCAATCACTGGCAGCAACATCAGGAGAATGGCATAGCGATTAAATGGGAGCGAGCGGGGCGAGCGAGCTTCAAAATTTTGACATTTTACAGTCCAAAGACTGCCGTTTGTGGCTGTATATTTTCGCTTTGGAAATTATGGGGGCACACCGGGCGCAACTGCCGGCAATCGGGCAGCAACATCAGAATGGCATAACGATTAAATGCGAGCGAGCGAAGCGAGTGAGCTTGAAAATTTTGATATTTTACAGTCCCACATGTCCTTTGTGGCTGTGCTAGTATTTTTTCGCTTTGGAAATTAAGGGGGGGGGGGGCACCGGGCGAAAACTGCTGGCAATTACTGGCAGCAACATCAGGAGAATGGCATAATGATTAAATGCGAGCGAGCGAAGCGAATGAGCTTGAAAATTTTGACATTTTCCAGTCCCAAAAACTGTCGTTTGTGGCTGTATTTTTTCGTTTTGGAAATTAAGGGGGCGCACCGGGCAAAAACTGTTGGCAATTACTGGCAGCAACATCAGGAGAATGGCATAATGATTAAATGCGAGCGAGCTTCAAAATTTTGACATTTGACAGTCCAAAAACTGCCGTTTGTAGCTATATTTTTCGCTTTGGAAATAAAGGGGGCGCACCGGGCGAAAACTGCTGGCAATTACTAGCAGCAACATCAGGAGAATGGAATAATAATTAAATGCGAACGAGCGAAGCGAGCGAGCTTCAAAAATTGACATTTTACAGTCCCCAAACTGCCGTTTGTAGCTATATTTTTCGCTTTGGAAATTAAGGGGGGCGCACCTGTTCACAATCACTGGCAGCAACATCAGGAGAATGGCATAGCGATTAAATGCGAGCGAGCGGAGCGAGCGAGCTTGAAAAATTTGACATTTTACAGTCTAAAAACTGCCGTTTGTAGCTATACTTTTTCGCTTTGGAAATTTAGGGGGCACACCGAGTGCAACTGCCGGCAATTACTGGCAGCAACATCAGGAGAATGGCATAGCGGTTAAATGCGAGCGAGCGGAGCGAGCGAGCTTGAAAATTTTGACATTTTACAGTCCAAAGACTGCCGTTTGTGGCTGTATTTTTTCGCTTTGGAAATTAAGGGGGCACACTGGGCGCAACTGCCGGCAATTACTGGCAGCAACATCAGGAGAATGGCATACTGATTAAATGCTAGCGAGCGAAGCGAGTGAGCTTGAAAATTTTGACATTTTCCAGTCCTAAAAACTGTCGTTTGTAGCTATATTTTCGCTTTGGAAATTAAGGGGGCGCACCGGGTGCACCTGCTGTCAATCACAGGCTGGCAGCAACATCAGGAGAATGGCATAGCGATTAAATGCGAGCGAGCGGAGCGAGCGAGCTTTAAAATTTTAACATTTTACACTCCAAAAACTGCCGTTTGTAGCTATATTTTTCGCTTTTGTTTGTCCCACTTTTATTTGAGAACCATCCCCCCCCCATCGACGCCTCTATACATATTAGGTTGCTTTTGTTAAGTGAAAGATCTGCTGCACACTCTTTGATAAATTAGGGAATATACGTCTATGTCAAAAGTGTACAAAGTTTATCCCTTATCCTGTATAGCGGACCTTTTGCATGTTCATGATTGCAATACAACGATCTGGTGCATAGTTCTGGCGATATTTGGACAATTTTCCATTAAGAAAGTTCGAGATTTGTCCTCATCTCGGGAATTGCTTGGGGGATAAATGATTTGTCTGTCTAAACACTTCCTTTGGGGCGGGGCAAATGCCCCTTTGCCCCCCATAGATTCGACGTCCCTGATCTTCCCTTGGTATGCCCATAGATGTATCCTGACTGAGTCATCAGTCGCTGTCGTTTCTCAGGAATGATTCAGGAAATGGAGGGGATTCAATTATGGCGATAAAGTTGTTGTTATTGTTTGTTTGTATGTTTTCGTACATATTTTGCAGATGGTCCCCAGTTACTCGCGTCATAGCATGTTTACATGTAGACCTATACTATTTGACGTTGTCAACGCCTGAGCCATGCCTTACAGTGTATGTCGATGTTACTTTCTTCGCGAGCGAGCGAAGCGAGCGAGCGCTTGAGAAAATTATACATTTTCCTACAAGATAGAATACTGTTCAGCTCTGTTACCTGTCTGAAGGCCGGCGTACAAACGTCATGCAATATTGATACAATCACATTTCTGCTTCCTCCATTTTTTCCCCTCAAAATTCAGGGGGGGATGATTGTACAGGCCATCCCCCCCTCCTCCATTTCAGGGGGGGATATATCCCCCCCATCCCCCCCGGGATTTACGCCCATGAGAGAGAAGATAGCTGGATATGAGGCCTGTTACCAGTACCTATACCCTCAAATCATTCATCAAGCTGATCGGCTGTCCTTTTATGAACATTTTATATGTTTTATCTACTTAAGTTGACATTTTACTATGGCGCCATTTCACTCCAAGCCTCTTCTCGAATAAAACTGTCCCCCTTTGTAACCAATTAAGCACTTAATCTAATCCCCTTGTTTAAAAAAACAAACAGACATATATATATATATATATATATATATATATATATATATATATATAGGCGTACCTGTGTTTTGGTGCCTTGTCTGCTACCGGCGGTTTCACGCTGTCGCGATCCTCAGGCAGACTGACAAAGTGGTGTGTTTCTGTGCTCATGTGGCGCGGTGGATCGGTTTGACGCTTGGATGATTTTTCTTTTCCGGTGTCTGCATTTGGATATGAGCTCGGACCTTTTATTGAGTGCGTTTTTGTTTCGGATGATGATGGCCTTCTCATCGAGGCAGAGGTTGCACAGGCCGCTCCTTCTTAGAGTTAAGTTTGACTTTTTTTGGATGTCCCATGTCAGTGTGAAGTTTACGCGTTTTTCTTTCAGGCTCCAGATGTATTTTGAGAGTTGGGTTTCGTTTTTGTATTTCTCATTCTTGATGGATTTAACATGATTCCTATATCTGTCTTTGAAGGTACCCCCCGCCAGCCCGTAGTAGCACTTTTCCTCGTTGTCATGCTTGACGGTTGCCTTATACACAAGAGCCGTTTCCATGCATCTTCCTCTCAATGGGCATTGGTCTTTTTGGCGGCAGTTGCATTTGGGTTTGGGTTCGGTGTCACGTGACTTGGATTGTTTGATAACTCTTTGGTTGTGGGATTTTATGACTGCATCCATGTTTTTTTGTCAGTCTGCCTGAGGATCGCGACAGCGTGAAACCGCCGGTAGCAGACAAGGCACCAAAACACAGGTACGCCTAATATGCTCTGCTTTACAGCATTGAGCACTTTTCAATCCTCAACAAACTTCATATTCCCGACGGATATATACCAAACGGATATTTTCGCTCCCCTGTCCGGTCGAGCACTCTTCTGCTGAGGATTCACCTGGTGTTCTGTGTGGCGCAATGGATCGGTTTCATGTGGATTATTCCGGAAAAAACATACCAATTCCACCGAGGACAGATTACATCAAATGCCTAATTGAAAAAATTGAAAGTGTCATAAAAAGGATGAGATGGAGAGCTCATTTCTTCCTCGGAGCGAGCAATTGCGCGGACCATAGTGAAAGTGAAAATGATCTATTTGAAACCAGGGAGAAATTTGGATTCAAATCTAAACGCTCACCACCCCAAATAGAAGAGATGATAGGCTTTGAAAATGACCTGCTGGCCATTGTAGACGACTTGGAATTCAGGCAGGTAAACAACCAATTCCAAAGAAAACTCCACGATGACGTGAAACGTATAAACAAATCGGAAAAAGTGTTTGTCCACGCCGATAAAACCAGGAATGTGTATGCGATGAACCCCAACAGTTATGAGAAACTTCTGAATGAGAATATAACCGGAAAATACAAGGTTGCACAGGAAGAAGTAATAGCAGACATTGAAAAGGAATCTGAGTTAATCGCAAAAAGTTACACATCAGTGACAGGTTGGACGGCACGATGGAAAAACCCGCCTTTGTCACACTAAAAGACCACAAGGATAATTTCAACAACAAGCCCCAGGCCAGACTAATCAACCCCACAAAGCCAGAATTAGGCCGCGTTAGCAAAATAATGCTCGATCGCATTAACAAACAAATAAGAGACAAAATCAACCCAAACCAGTGGACCAACACAACCGATGTGCTCAATTGGTTCAACAAACTCCCGGACAAAGAGTCCCTGACCTTCATTGTATTTGACATAGTGGACTTCTACCCCTCCATCTCAATTGAGCTGTTGTCCACATGTCTGAACTGGGCCAAGAAATTCACCACCATAGAAGAGGATGAGATAGAAACCATAATGCACGCGAGGAGGACACTCCTGTTTGACAACAACAACAAAGCATGGGAAAAACAAAAGGGACGAAAACAGTTCGATGTTTCTATGGGGGCTTTTGATGGAGCCGAGATATGCGAACTAGTTGGATTACATGCACTCTCACTCTTGAACAAAAACTGAACACATACAGCGTAGGATTATACAGGGACGATGGCCTTGCAGTGCTCAGGAGAGCCTCTGGGAGTAGAGCTGATAGGGCGCGAAAAGACCTCATTAAAGTCTTTGATGAGCTAGGTCTGCGCATCACCGTCCAAACCAACCTCAAGGTAGTGGACTACCTAGATGTCACACTTAATCTAGACACTGGCACCTTCCAACCGTACAGAAAACCAAACGACACCCCCCTCTAGGTCAATAGGGACTCCAACCACCCGCCCTCTACACTAACACAAATACCCTTAGCCGTTGAAAAACGCATATCGACATTGTCTTCAAACGAAGACATATTCCACAACGCAGCGCCACTGTACAACGAAGCCCTGAAAAAAAGCGGCTACGAGAAAAACATCAAGCACTACAAACCGAGTGAAGAGGAAAAGAGAAGAAAAAGGAAAAACAGGAGCAGGAATATAACATGGTTCAACCCACCTTATAATGCAGCGACCAAGACAAACGTGGGGGGTAGATTCCTGAAGCTCATCAACAAACATTTTCCCAAAGGGCACAAGCTGAACCCAATATTCAATAAGAATACGGTAAAAGTGAGCTACAGCTGCATGAAAAACATGGATGCAGTCATAAAATCCCACAACCAAAGAGTTATCAAACAATCCAAGTCACGTGACACCGAACCCAAACCCAAATGCAACTGCCGCCAAAAAGACCAATGCCCATTGAGAGGAAGATGCATGGAAACGGCTCTTGTGTATAAGGCAACCGTCAAGCATGACAACGAGGAAAAGTGCTACTACGGGCTGGCGGGGGGTACCTTCAAAGACAGATATAGGAATCATGTTAAATCCATCAAGAATGAGAAATACAAAAACGAAACCCAACTCTCAAAATACATCTGGAGCCTGAAAGAAAAACGCGTAAACTTCACACTGACATGGGACATCCAAAAAAAGTCAAACTTAACTCTAAGAAGGAGCGGCCTGTGCAACCTCTGCCTCGATGAGAAGGCCATCATCATCCGAAACAAAAACGCACTCAATAAAAGGTCCGAGCTCATATCCAAATGCAGACACCGGAAAAGAAAAATCATCCAAGCGTCAAACCGATCCACCGCGCCACATGAGCACAGAAACACACCACTTTGTCAGTCTGCCTGAGGATCGCGACAGCGTGAAACCGCCGGTAGCAGACAAGGCACCAAAACACAGGTACGCCTAATATGCTCTGCTTTACAGCATTGAGCACTTTTCAATCCTCAACAAACTTCATATTCCCGACGGTTATATACCAAACGGATATATATATATATATATATATATATATATATATATATATATATATACATATATGCATATATATGACTCAAGGAAAGTACACATGCCATGAAGATACATTGTATAAGATTTGCTTTACCTTCCAGATATGAATTCCGTATACTTTATTCGGAGACTGACGCGAAATCAAGACAAAGCAATCCTTTCCGAGTCGTGGTCGTATCATACAGTTGGTGGGTATATCTACCGGTGATAAACTGCCGTCATGCAGGACTGTCCGGCGATATCATGTCGAAAGAGCCGTAAGGGCAGAAGGCTAATTGTTTGTGATTTGTACTGTCCCATATTTTATATGATGAATGTTTCAGCTGCGCACTTGAGTATTGTCATTTTCATGCATTGCGCATGCGTTGCGCATGCGTCAAGGTCAACGACGCGGAGTTTGAGGAGTTTAGTATCATCAATGCTGCTTCCAATGATTCAAGGTTTTTTGTTTTTGTTTTTGTTTTTGTTTTTTGTTTTTTGCTTTGTTGTGTGATAAACATTGGCGTCTATTACTGAGGTTTGGACCCCCAATTCGTGTTTGACGTTCAAAAGGAGATCGCGAAGCGAGACGGATTGCGTATAGTGAGAGTTCTGTGTGTTAAAAAGGGGAAACATTAAAGATTTTTTTTTTTCATGCCACTTTTAATATCAAAGGCCTGTACAGCTGTAAACAGGCCTCCTAATGTCCTTTGATAAGTCCAAAATATGCTGGTATCTATACAGCATACAATATCCAAATAGCAGGCGGAGATAACCCTCTCACGAGCAAAATTTTTTAAAGGAATCTCCTACATTCAAGGCTCGAAATCCCAGCGTTTCAGAAGATTATATTTTTAACGACAGCTATAAATACAATTCTTATGGCTCATCATCTGACACAGGTTGATCTAACAGATTTGGCCTACGTTTGGAAAATACCAGCTTTACACGCACACTGACAATAAAAACCATCAGGAGGGAACCCCTCTTTGTGAATACTTTATGACTACTTATGTTGAACAATTAGACTCTGCGTATTTTCCTGTGCTGTGGTGGCGACGACATTATTTCAAATACCCTCATCACACTACACGTGTGTAATTCGGAATCTGCACGAATCAAGCAGAACCAAGCAGTCTCAAGCTCGTATTCATTGTGGTCATTTTCTTGTAGTCATCGTCTGCACATCGGTTACTTCTTCTTATGCAGTCATTTTTGGGCTCACAGTCTGTATTGGTTTGCGGTGCATGAGCCATGGTCACTATTTGTCTCGGCTGTAGTTCGGAGTTACTCATTGTCCTCGTCGATCTCCTCCTCCCTTTCCTCCATGCTGGAGGCAGCTGTTGTAAAATACACGCAGCAGTTCTGCATCCACGTCGCCATTTTTTGATGTTTGTGGGAGGATGAATTTGGACGCTTAGGCCAAGTCGGAAAGCCACCGGGACATGTTTTGTAAACATGATGTATCAAGTGTACATGCGTTGGAATAAGAAAGTGGGGAACAGTTACTAAAGAAGGACTTGAATTGAAGCAGTCATGCCGTCATCATTCTCGGTGACGAGTATAAGAGTCTAACTTCACCCCCCACAAACATAAAACAATTAGACCTCCTCGAAAGAGAGTGTCTAGACCAATTACCCCAGACGCTTTCTGTGACCCTAACCCTAACCCTAATCCTAATCCTGAACCTAATCCTAGCCTAACCCAAACTCTAACTCTAAACCTAACCCTGACTCTACTCTTTACTCTAACCTTTTCACTAACCAGTATTTAACTGGGAGTAACTGTATGGGCATTTGAGATATTCTGGCAGGATTTAATGAGGTGCGACACCATTCCGATTCTCCCTAAAATAAGGTCAGATTGTTTCAAATTCTGTGAGAATGCCGGAGGAATATTTAGAATGCAGTCAGAGTCCAATTAGAATAGGGCCTACCCTTCGAAAGCAGATCGATATTTTTCCACTTCGAATGCTCCTCGAATATTTTAAGCATGGGCAAAACACTCGGGCCGGCCACAAGAATGGGCCCGAATGTTTGGAACGCACTCAGAATGTCGTCGGAATTTTCTTTCCAACGGCATTTCGGCTCATTCCGCCTCTTGTGTGACGGGGGTATAAGTCTAATTTGTGCAATCTCATTTGCTTTAGCGATTCTATTCTTTTCAGTTCCATTTTCATTTATGCTTCTCTTTGTTCTTATATATACATATATAATCATATATATTACTATGTACATGTTGTATGTTATGTATATCGATATATTGCTGTATTCATTTGTAAATTTTGTATTTGATATTATATATATACATATATACACACACAGGGCTCCACACTAACTTTTATTTTTGGTGGCCCGATTAGGCCACCAAATTCTTCATTTCTGAAATTTTGGTGGCCAGACGTGCGTTTTTGGTGGCCCCGGGCCACCGAGCCACCGTTAGTGTCGAGCCCTGATATATATATATATATATATATATATATATATATATATATATATATATATTGATGTATACTAGACGTGTAGTGTGAGAGATCATTCCTGCCCAAAACGTACGCGGTGGCTCGTTGTGAATAGCATATAGTGAAATATATATATATATATATATATATATATATATATATATATATATAATAGTGTGAGATATGAGAAAGGGAGGAGAAATCGGTGCGTAGCTTTGACATCATTATTCCTCTTACTGTTCCTCCTTTTTGGAAAAGCGCAAGAGTTGAAAAATTGGTCTCCGCCGGGAATCGAACCCGGGTCTTTGGCATGGAACGCCAACGCCTTAACCGCTCGGCCACGGAGACGTCATAGCGATTCAGGCAGACCCAAGCTCGAATACCCGACGGACCAACCTTTCAACTCTTTAGCATACGTTCCTTTTTGGGGCAGAGAGTTATATATATATATATATATATATATATATATATATATATATATATATATAATATATATATATTATATATATAAATATATATATATACATATATATATATATATATATACATACATTCATACAAGTTTTGCTTTTATGAGCATGAAAATTGTTATTGGTTTCACATATTGTCTTCCTCATATTTTTTTCCCATGACATACCCATAGTTTATATTAATTTGTCAGCATACATTTAATTATGCAAATGGCAACAAATTTGGTTCTCCTTGTTTTGTTTAAAATATATATATATATATATATATATATATATATATATATATATACATGTAGGCGTATATCATAATGAGAAAAAATATTAGAATATATGATGTATATATATATATATATATATATATATATATATATCCCCGTCATAGTAGAAGGAATGACATAATAGAGGAATTCATGAATTGCCAATTGGTATTCCTTCAAATTACAAATTTTGGGGGCCTCTCCCTTCGGTAATGATAAAAATGCTAAGTGCATAATAGTCATCCCTGACGAAGGGTAGGCCATGAAATTTGCAAGGAATTTTGATAATTTTCAATTTACCATTGGGGGTTACTGTAATATATTTCTCTATCCTGTCATTTGTTCTACTATTTCTTCCAATACACGGATCATTAGAAAAAAAATCATATATGATAATATATACACATAATCTATTTATATATTATTTATAATATATATACAGTAATGTCTCCATCACCTGAAAGTTTGAATGTTGGTACATTTCTTGCATCTGTGATATTATATTATGTATTTATGTAAAAGTGAGAAGTAGCTTAGAGTGTTCAAACCACAAGAGAGGATATGTACCGTTTCTGGTGTGGATGGGTAGGGGCAGAGGGACCACTTCATCGAGTTAGCACCCAGGCCTGCTCTTTGCGATGAATGAATGAAGAGGGATCTTATATAGCTTTTCGTGCACCAGTGTGACTAACTCTTACCAGAGGGGACGGTATGATTAAACACAACATTGGAAAGTGCGACTCAGGAATTGAACCCAGGTCCTTTTGATCTGGAGGCAGACACGCCCGCATCCATACTCATCCGTTGATTGCTTGTGCGTTCCTGATTTTTCGGGAAAGGGGTACATTTTCGGGCTCAGCTTGGGGGAAAAAATTCCCCCAAATTCCTTAAATAGGGGGTCTTTTATCACTTTCCCATTAAATATTTCTAATTAGGGGTTGTTTAAAAATCTTTCCCAACACCTTTCAGACATGTCCATCTGTAGAAATCCCAGCCTCGGACACTGAGTGAGGGGAAAGTGCTACAGGAAGTACATCTTCTCTGTACATTCAGCATGAGAACATCTCTAAATGTATTCCCATCCGTCCAGGTGCTGGAATAGTGGACACTCATCACCTCGGCACTCTTCCTTTATGTAGGGTAATTTTGTTAGTTCCCTTCCGATGGTATAGTTATGGGGGCGATTCCCTTTCTGCCTCCCTTCCAAAACCCTAAAAATAGGGGGTGGTTTTGATAGCTCCCCTTCCAAAAGCCCGTGATAGGGAGTCAAAATCCTAACCCATTCCCCTCCATAAACGTATTCCTAGGAATGTGGAGCAAGCGTGTATGTGTATGGTTGACCACGTGAGTTGGGGGGGGGGGGGAGAGAAGCTACCAACTGTTCTAACTCACTATGAATAATGTTTCGTGCATCATACACGGGATCTTAGGATTAATGTGCATATACACTTTACACCAGCATGTACATGTCCACTTATGACACATAGTTCCCTTCATGATTATTACTTAATGTTCCTTTGTGAGTTGTATCAAATTTGTTTGGAGGAACCATGGTTGACATTATTTTGATCAAAGAAAACTGAGGGTGAGGTATAAAGAAAACTGCGAACATTCCAAATGTATTTTAGTTGGTATAAGATATTGCCTGGATTCAAAATACAGTGTATTGATAAATAATAATATGCTTAACTGAATTCGCGTTCATGATTGGTTATTTCATTTAATTTCGCTTAGTTTTTACAATATTACCATTATATGAACATTGCTATCACTATTACTAGTATCGTCATTACTATCATTGTTATTGTCTTCTTTTTTATTTGTTGTCCTTGATTTCTCTTTGCCAGTTGTAGATGTGTAATATTCCAAGGAAAGAATTGCAGAACTGTATACCGGTAATACTGTTGATTGAAGGAACCAAGGCTTGTTTCTGTTACAAAAGTGTTTTATGGGGCTTTGTTATCACAATTTCTCCTGAAATTAATAAGAAAATAATTGAAATTGATGAAGTTACTCATTTCACTAACATCGATCGTCGTACCTTTAATATAAACTGCTTTGGGGGAATTTTATGGTGCTCCTTGCGTCACTTCCTTCCAGCTCGCCACTAATCAGTCAAACCTGTCTATAGCGGCCACCCAAGGGAGATCACGGAAAAAGTTGCCGTTATAAACAGGTGACCACTATAGACAGGTTATCCAACTTTGTGCGCATTGCCTACATGTATCGGTGTATACATCTATAAGTAATCTACATGTATCAGGGAGGTGAGACACCTCCCTTAGGCCTGGTTTCATGCATTGAACAATGCCGGTGTTCATAAAATTGTCGCACAGTAGCATGCGTACAGCTACAGTCGTGAAGGAAGCTTAAAGGGATGGTACAGTATTGGTGGAGATGAGAATTGGGCTTTTAACTTTTTGCGAGATACCAACAAAACACTTATGATATAGTACAGAGCATACCATTTTAAGAGGAATTCAAAGTTTATTTGATGAAAATTGGGTTTGGAGTGACTGAAATATCCAAATACAAAGTAAAACAAAGCGATCGTAATAAAGTGTGGGTCCCACACTTTATTAGAATCGCTCTTTTTTGGATATCTCAGCCATTTCAAAACCAATTTTCATCAAATAAACATTGAATTCCTCATAGAATTACATGCTCTTTCATATTTCATAAGAGGTTTCTCATATTCTCACCAAAAATGATAGAAACTTGAAATTAGGTCTCAACCAAAACTATACGATCCCTTTAACATTACTGCGTTATTATGACTGAATGAGAGAATGACTGGCACGGCTACAAAGCAGATAAACATGCTAAATTATCGGCTCTGTGGCCGCTATAGACAGGTTAAAATCTACCGCGGGAAACAACATATTGTGGCCGCTGGTCGCTTTAGACAGGTGGCCGCTAAGGCAGGTTTGACTGTAGTTCAATCTACATGTACTTCCGGTGGATGAGAGCAGACGATGATCCGCAAAAATGTGCGATACTTGTACAGCCCAGCAGTAACTAGAACAGGCGGTTCAGGCAGCTGCAGGCAAGGAGAGGATCAACGGCAAGGCCTAGCAGCAGGCTAGGCAGGCGCGGCACGCACGGCCACGGCGCTGCTGCGCCGCGGGAATTACGGTACGAGGCTGATCTGACAGCAGAAAGGAGCTCAGCTGGATTCTACCTCATTGCATCTATCTCGATCTCTCAAAATCACTGGACTGCACTACGTCATTCTGGAAGCGCAGGAATCCACGAGCCATACTCTGGCAGGATCAATTGCTTGTATTTCTGGCCGTATTTCTCATCTCTGGAGCTCTTCAGGTGAGGATTTCGAAAAGATTCCCTCCTGCAGTCACGACAGCATGCTGATGCGTCGGAACTGGATGCGGTAGTACGTAAACGGTTAGGTACCAATTGTACCTACGACATCGTCTTCCAGGGATCAACATCATCTGCTGTGCACAGCATGCAGAGAATAGGGTTATAAAGTAGTCAAGAATTTCGATACCTAACTGTCGAACAGTTAGTGTAATGAAATAAAATCTTGTGTGAACGGCGCGGAATCAAGTGCCTTGGATTTGCTTGATAGAGTCTAGCGACCAACGTTAACATGTTAACTTGGAATGTCTTGGGTAGAAATTCTTGTGAAATGAATCCTGAAACCATTTTAAAATTTGCCTTTTTATAATCAAAAGCTTGAATCAAACATAGAGTCTGTGTTAGATTTTAGTAGGTATCTTAGTAACGTTAGGTATTAGGCCTAAATATTCATAACTGAATGATACACGCCTAAAATTAAAATAACAACAACAACAACATAGATGGAATCTCGTACAGACAAAGTCCAAGATGATGCTCACAGACAAATGGGCATCTCTAGATATCAACATTTAAAAATTTAATGACGTATATGATAGTAGGGTAAGGGCACCAGTATTCGGTCAGGCACCGGTATTCGGTCACTTATCACTAGTCACCAGCCAGTAAGTTCAACTGTCACAACACACGCAAATCACACTAATTCACATACTTGCACACTCATTCACAACAGGAAATTCCCTTAGCCCCCTCCAAAAATCCATCCAAAATCCCAAATTTTACCGTCAAAAGTGCAGAATCGGCGCTACTTTCCAAAAGCGCGCGCGGATAAGGCCCAGTTTTAAGAGTACGGGTCGCCGAAAAAGCGCTAAAAATCGAGAAATACGCAGTTCTCTCGCGGGATTTTTCGTTTATCGCAAGCTTGGAGTGTAATGGTATCCTCAAAAACGCAAAAGAAAAACAAAATGTCCGTACGTGCCGATACAGTGTCCCAATGTACAAGGGTTGAATGCAAGTGCCGAGGCCCCAGTATTCGGTCACCAACGGTCCCCGCAACTTCCCCGATGCAATTTTGCGCCAACAAGGTAGCGCGCGGGCGCGTTTTTCAGCTGCCTTGAACACGCATTGACTTTGAACGCGCACATCGCGTGACCGAATACTGGAGCCGATGACCGTATAATGGGGGAATTTTCAAGGTGAAATATTTCGCGATTTTGTGCAATTCTGTGAGATATTTAACGAAATGAAAGTTGAGATTAAAGAAATTTGATATATTTCACATACATTGCTGTAGATATGATGTATGTATGTATTATTTTAGTTTGAAAAATATTGCAAAAAAGCTTAAGTGACCGAATACTGGGGATGTTACCCTAATGTTAGTTGGTTGCGAGCTAGGGTTTCTAGTTGTCGAATGTTACTTGTCTTGTGTCCAGATCTAACTCGTTAGATCTAACAGTTATAACACTGTTAGGCCTAGACCATAGAGTCGTAGAGAACTCACAGTGCTCTAAAACTTAACTGTTCTTTATGTACTGTAAAAGTGGAAATTTTCGCGGTGTTGAAATTTTCGCGCATTTCGCGCAACCAGAAACTAGCGCGAAAATAAAAGCATGTGAATATTTTTGCTTGCCATATATATTCCTGTGCGTGATGTCTTGATTCCACAGAATTATAAACATACGAAACTCTTCTCACTCGGCCAAGCGCGAAAACTTAGTCGCGCGAAAATATCCTCTTTTACAGTAAATTAATAGATTCATTACTAGTAGCCTGTGTTTATGTAAAATCAAACACTAATTGCTGATGAGATATTAAGATCTTGCAGTAAACTAGTGGTGGCACATCATTATGACAAATACAGCTTCAGTGCTTGAGTCTGCTTATCAATATATGTTGGGTAAAATTAAATCTAGCTCGTCACAGCTATGAGAATCAGTCTATTACATGTCAGAAACTAGATCTCTACATTATGCACTGACCATGCTGATGTCAGACTGTAAATCAGTTGTATAACGAGTATATATCGAGATATGAGTAACTACTATGAGTAACGTGAGGCCTATAAAGTATGACTATAAAGTTCACATTCTCCAAAAAGAGGACAATACCATCTAACCTTACAGGCTCTATAGGCCTATCTTGTTCTGCATTTTGAGCAGGCAGTCTTGTCAGATCTGCTGGTACTCGTTCGCAGAAAACTCTAAACCCTAACAGTTACCTGTGCTTGTGGTATCCAGACTATTAAGTAAAGCCTGTGTGTTGTGATGAATGTGATATCTACCAATCCACCCAGCATCTTTACAGATTGGAGTCATTTCAAAGTCATTCCAATAAAATGTTTCATCATGTTTGCCTTTTATTTAAAGGGATCATATAGTTTTGGTTGAGACCTAATTTCAGGTGTCTAACATTTTTTTTTTTTTTGGTGAGATAATGAGAAACCTCTTGTTAAAATATGAAAGAGCATGTAATTCCATGAGGAATTCAACATTTATTTGATGAAAATTGGTTTTGAAATGGCTGAGATATCCAAAACAAAGCGATTCTAGTAATCTAGTAAAGTGTGGGACCCACACTTTATTACGATTTTACGTTTGACTTTGTTTTTGGATGTTTCAGTCATTCCAAACCCGATTTTCATCAAATAAACTTTGAATTCCTCTTAAAATGGTATGCTCTTTACTATTTTGTAAGTGATTTCTTGGTATCTCGCAAAAAGTTCAAAGCCCAATTCTCATCTCCACCAATACTGTACTAATAACTATCCCTTTAAGTTTGAAACAGTCACTTGAGGTTACTGAGGATGAAGTGTCATATATGACATTGACACTTAGAAACAGGGCTGCACACTTTTCCATGTTTACTGGTCCATTCCTAAAAAAGTGTCTGGTCCTTCAGTGATTTTACTAGTCTGGAACGTCAGACCAGTGCCAGTGTGCAGTGCTCATTGTCTAAAAGAAAATGGTCTTGAAATGATAGGCCTACATTTTTTCCTACATTTTGATACAGCATAGCACACAGGGGTGGATGTCAGATTTGTCAATTTTTGAACAATTAGTACAGTAGGTCTCATCTAGACATTTGTATGTTGTTTTTTGTTCATCTTTTTTTTTGGGGGGGGGGGGGTATTTTATAGTGTGATTTTTTTTTTTTTTTTTTTTTGGGGGGGGGGGGTAAAGAGTTTGTTTTCACTGTGTATTGGTAGATGGTTTTGTTTGTTTGTATTAGATACAATATATGATATACAAAAGTGAATCAGACATTAGAAATGTGCAATTTAAAGGTGTGTAGTACTTAGTAACCCTTAGTTCAAGAACATAGTAGGGGTCTGAGGCTGCATTTATCAACTTTCCCATGACCATGTTTGAAAGAAGTTTCAATACCCATTGTCAAAACATTTTTGCAACACCTAAACTTCTCGAGTTGTTGCATTTATAAACTCTTTTGTGAGTCAATTGGTAGGCCTCATCATCACTGCATAACTCTAGTTGGCTGTGGTTGCTGTGGGCAGGTCTGAGCTATAAAAGGCATTTCAAAACAAAGTTGCATTTTTCAACTCTACAGAAACATTCCTGGCTCAAAGTGGAGAGAGTTTCTGCAGAGATAAATAAATTCATGAAGCACACCATAATGGCCAAACTCGTTCATGAATTATTTATTAGCAGTTAAACTCAAGCCTATTGTCTCTCTTTGGTTTAATTCAAGCATGATATAGACTTTGGACCTGGTAATACTAAACCTTCGTAGCAGAATATACAAAATAAAACTTCAGTTTTTTCAGTAACTAATCCATGAATGAGTCTAAATTGGGTTTAAACCTTTGTCTAAAGTACAGTAGAATATGGGTCGTACAGTCCAAAGATGCTTTTTAAGCATTGCTTGCATTCATGAAAGAAAATGTAGGGTAATGTATGAGAAATCGTCCACTTGGGAACAAGATACAGAGAACTGCACAGTTAACATAGCCATGAGAATAGATGGTCAATGAAAGGTCAGAACGACTTTTACACATAAGGCGGCTCCGTGTCTGATTTAATAAGGCTGGTGCCATCTGTAAGTGTGTTGTCTCTTACTAAAACAAACAAGCCAATTGTGTCAAGTCACTGGGGACTGCACATCAAGGAACATGACAGTAGGTAAAAGGCTTCATCCTTCGTTTTCCCAGGGTAGATTGTGTCGAATGCAGCTTTCCAAGGGTGCTGTTGAGTCTCCTGGTATAAAAGGAGGTATCTAGAGGAAAGATGGTAAATCCGCTTTATCGGTCAGTATACATTGTACCTAATACCTTCAGTTCTTCAGACCACCCATTGTACCATTCTTTGTTGCATTTTGACGAAACTAAAATTAAGACAAGCCACAACTGATGGGAGGGTTCCCATTTCAAGTACTACTCGTAGTATGTACAGTGTGTACACATAATATGAGAAAAATATACATGATGTATTTCCCTGGAGGTGACTAATACCCCGTTTACTCTGCCAGCAGGTTTTTGAGCCTTTGTGAGGAGCTTCGAAAACCTGTTCGAAA
This sequence comes from Diadema setosum, assembly GCF_964275005.1. NCBI lineage: Eukaryota > Metazoa > Echinodermata > Echinoidea > Diadematoida > Diadematidae > Diadema > Diadema setosum. The sequence continues at coordinate 34,467,614 of NC_092693.1, read as the reverse complement.
AAGCGGTTTATACTGTGCAAGCTGATTTCGCCCAAAGCAGGCCCGACATGCTCTGTTCCCTTGGTAACTACATAGTGTGTACATGTAATTTCCCCTCCGATACATGGCACATGCTTTTTGAATTTCTGACATAACCGCAAGACTATGTGATTGGGCGTGAAAGTGCTCTTTGAGGCTGCTATATATAGCAGGCTCTGAAACCACCCCCTAGAGGTGATTGAATCGACCCCCCCCCCCCCCAATTTGGCCATCGATGACGCAATCACTATGAAAATTAGCACATGTACGTTTTCTGTGGCATGATCTATCAAGTTACTTTTAAAAAAAAAATAAAAATTTAATTTTTTTATACTTATAATGCTATAAAATACAGATATGAAATCATATGTTTTGCTGTGTATCAAAGCTTCCAGAATCCTTTTGGTGTGAATATTCTTTGTAGCATTTCTAACATACTTGAAAAAAAAAAAAAGTGGTATCAAAACAAATGTGTTGTGTATTCTGTTGCTTTATGAATGTTCATGTATTTCTTTTTTATGCCTCTGCCACGAAGTGGTGCCGGAGGCATTATGTTTTCGGGTTGTCCGTCCGTCCGTCCGTCCTTCTGTCTTCCGTCCTTCCGTCTGTCCGTAATGAATTTTGTGGACAAGGTAACTATCGAAACCTGTTGAGGTATCCTAATGAAACTTGGCATGTATGTGTATTAGGGGGTGAAGTTGTGCCTATCAACTTTTGGGTGCACATGCTCAAGGTCAAAGGTCAAAAGGTCAAGGTCAAATACAGAAAATTTCACTATTTCCACCATATCTATTGAATGCCTGAAGATATTTTCTTGAAACTTAGTGTATACATGTATTACCCAATTAAGATTCTCTGGTGAAAGTTTGGGTCATGAGGTCAAAGGTCAAAGGTCAAAAGGTCAGGGTCAAATACATAAAATTTCACTCTTTCTACCATATCTATTGAATGCCTGGAGAGATTTTCTTGAAACTTAGTGTATACATGTATTACCTAATTAAGATTCTCTGGTGAAAGTTTGGGTCATGAGGTCAAAGGTCAAAGGTCAAAAGGTCAGGGTCAAATACATAAAATTTCACTATTTCCACCATATCTATTGAATGCCTGAAGATATTTTCTTGAAACTTAGTGTATACATGTATTACCCAATTAAGATTCTCTGGTGAAAGTTTGGGTCATGAGGTCAAAGGTCAAAGGTCAAAAGGTCAAGTTTTTTCTCCGTACCTTGGAAAATTGTTCAAGGTATCTTCATGGAACATATACATGTACTGACTGGAAGTGATTATCTAGAGAATGTAGGGTTCATGGGGTCAAAGGTCAGGGGTCAAAGGTCAAGTGCAAGACTTCAAAATTTTACTATTACCCTCATATTTATGCAATGCCAGCAGGGTTATTTTTTTACACTTGGTGTATGCGTGTGTAACGTAACAGAAATTCTCTTGAAAGTTTTGTTTTTCTCTTTTTGCCTCAAAGGTCAAAAGGTCAAAGATCAAGTGAAAGTGCTGAACTAACTTTTTCCTCCATATCTCGGAAGTGGCTCAAGTTACCTTGAAACTTAATACATATTATGCATGTTCTACCTGAAAGTAATTATCTTATGAATTTTAGGGTCAAGGGCCAGATGAAAATGGTAACAATTTACTATTCAATTCAGAAATTGCACTTTTTCTCCACACCTGTACCTTGAAAATTACTCAATGCCTAAATGTATGAATGGGTCAAAGTCAAGATAAAGTCCTTAAATCCCTAGATACATGCTCTCTTATTCATCCAATTAAACCTACACAATGTACGTCAAGGAAGGTGAACATTCAACACATTTGTGACAAACTTGTCATTCCAATATTTTGCCAATTTTGTGAAAATGTAATCACACAGTGTCCACATGTACTATCTAGACCTATTGGGAAAATCATGCATTATGGCGGAGGCATACCAGTCGCCAAAGCGACATTTCTAGTTTCTACCTAATTTGTTTTTAATGTTTGCTCAAAATTTATTATACAGGTAGAACTTTTTTCAAGCATAATTATGCTAAAATGAATTGATTTCAGCAAATGAAGTGAATATACCAGTAATATAATATATTTTTGAATGATTTGAGGAAACTCCATTTGCACAGACTTTGTATGCAAAATCACATGTTTTTAATAGCCTTTTTTGGTCTGACAAACATGTACATACAAGGTCCTTAAAGCATCATAATAGTATGTCAGCAGAAATGTGTGTCATCAGATATGTGGAGATTTGAAAGTAAAAAGTCAGTGAGTCAAAAAAAAAAAATAGAGTGGCAGAATGGCCTTTTTTATCTACACAGATCATTTTGTAATGTACCGATAATTCATGCACAAGGAACTACAATGTAGAAATGCAAATATGCGTGTTGATTTTTATTGATTTATAATACCCTGATCATCACTTAAGTTTCCAAAAGAATGTCTAGATAATTTGTGTGACATATCATTTCACAAAAAAAAAATACTTCAGATTACTTGGATAAAGTTACATACATGTACAGTTGAACCTCTCGTATCCGGACAAGTCGGGACCGGGGCTCATCCGGATAAGGGATTTGGCCGGATACGGGAGACTCAATGCTTTATACATGTACATATGTACTGATGTAGCCCATTGTAGTACCACATGTAGTAATGTGTATGCTGCAACCTTTTCATTGTTACACTCAGTAACAGACCCCAAAATAGAGGTTCGTGTTTGCAAGAATGAAATCATTTTTCTTTTATAAATTCTTGGGAGGATTTACCTAAATAATTATTAAGAAATGTATCAAGTATATGTAATTCATGTGTGTTTGTGTAGGAGTTCTCAAGGAGTTTCTTAAAAAAAGATAAAAAAATCACGGCGAGATTGCGTCCGGATAATAGAGAGATCCAGATAAAGGGAGGCCGGATAATAGAGGTTCAACTGTACATGTAAATCCACACACACAAAAAAACAACAATTCCAATCCACTATTATGCCAATGAGATCAAGATCTGTCAATCATTGCTATAATAAGGTAAATTTGAATACAAAAGACATCAGAATCCAGCTGCCCCTAGACAGAGCATAATTTGCAGGTTTTCCTACGATATATTTTGTTTATCATATTGTAATAATTTGCACATAGAAACATGTAAAATAAGGGGTCTAGGTCAATTACCCCCTGGGCAATTACCCCTGACCATTCCCCTGACCCTTACCCTTATCCTAATCCTAAACATAATCCTAACCCTAACCTTACCCTAATCTTTACTCTGACCTTCATCACTAACCAGTATTGGGGGGGGGGGGGGTGATTGCTTTGATACGAAATTAAGTGCTGCTTAGTCTAGGGAAACTTGCATTCCAGTGTCTTTTGTTAATCAAACCCTGTAACCCCAACTGTAAATTTGAACTGAAAAGCAGTGTAGACTGTCAATGTTTACACTGTGGTAAGATGTATCAGGGTGAGTCACCTTTGGAATGCCTGGCAACTGATATTATGCATCCTGTGTTGAAGGGGGTGCGTATTGGATTTGAAGTGTTGGTCGGGTATATTGCACACTGTGCTCCGGTCCACAGGAACAGGCAAATGTGTGCGTGCAGCTGGCGATTTTCTTAGTCCGGCGTGGCAGAGCCCTGATTTCATGTAGATCATGCTATAAAACCCTGTGGATAGGACCTCTTTTGAGGACGGACAGGATTTGTGCTTGCACCTTTTACATTCTTTGATCATCTTAATAGTGCTGTACATCCCTGTGGACTGTGGGCAAAATTTCGACCAAACAGGACATCCAGTTTGCTCAAAGGAAGGGTATTTACATGGCAGTAGTGCTGAACTTCTAGACTGAAACTTACCGGTACGTCTTCATGTTTTATTGGTGAGTCAATGTGTTTTGCAAGTGCAGTGATATTCCTGTGATGTTTGAGGTCAATCTTCTTGGATGCTGTTCTGTACAGTTATAGTACCGGTATGTAAATGGCCTCTCCAACCTATGCATTATCTGATATGTTTTGTGGTTGTAACTTTAGAGAATATATTTCATTGTAAACCCTGTGTTGTCTTAATCATAATCAAAGTAGAGTACACACTGACCTCTCTACCCCCCTTTTTTCCTCGTATTCATTTGTTTTTTCTTTGTTGAGTCTTCATTTTAACACACCACAGTTTCTTTTAACTGGTTTCTGAACCAGTTAAAAGTTAGTCTAAAGAGAAAGAGTAAAACTTAATAAGCACAACAGTTGAAATATGAAATTGAGGTACATGTATGAAATACATTTACCTTATACAGCTGTATGCACAAAACAATTCCTGAACAGTGGGTATGAATATACAAATGAGTGAGTTGATAGGGCCATTGCCTCACAACTTGTTTTTAAAATACATGTACATACACTATATGTGAAAAACGTCATATTTCCTGTTGTTACTTTTTCGTTCAAATGCAATCATGCCCCAGTCTTAAATCATAATATAATTGTTGGTTCATTGTTTTGAAGTTTTTCAACTGTAAATCAAATTCTTCTTAGAGAGAATGTAATTTTCATCAGGTTTTTATTCATGATCATTTAAAAATTATGAGGTGATGATGTCATCACCTCACTCATTTGTATTTACATTATATCAAATGTTTGATACACTGTTATTTTGCAAAAAATTAATTAGTGAATCTTTAGCATTTATTCAAAATTTCCATATTTTCAATCAGATTTTGATAAAAAAATTTCATTGTTGAGCTTGTATATTATTTATTTTTTCTAATAAAAACCATAACTTGTGGTCCAGAATTGTCCATTGATTTGTATAAGTCCTTTCAGGTCCACCAGGCAAAAATCCTATTGACTTGCTGTGTCATCATATTGTCAACAGTGGTGAATGAAAGGGTCATATGGTAGTCATTACAACATGTGTGCCTATTTATCACTTCTTTATTGAACAGGTACAATATATGATGTAAATCCAGTGAAATAGTGTCATACTGCTTTTGAGTACAATGTATTCCCCTACAGTATACAAAATGTTGGCCTTTAGAACTACAACACTTTATGTTGTATTTTCATATTGGACATTTGACTACACTGGTACACACTTATTCAGGCCAAATGATGATTGTCTGTCTTTTTTTTTTTTCCTTCTTCTTCTTCTTTTAATACCTGGATGAGCACATCAGTATTAAATGTTGAAGAAAGAAGAATGATTGGAATTTGTTCGTTGTATACTTTAAACTGTGGTAATTTCCATAATTGACTGAAAGAACAAGTGTCAGGGACTCTTGGCAGTGATGTAGAATTGTTTTCAGCCAACCATCAAAGTGCTTTGAAAGCTATTGCTTGCACCATTGCATTTGCAAATTACGATCACTTTTATATACCTGGTATTAAAAAAAAAAATGTATTAAAATCAGTACTATTGAGTGAGGTTTACATATTTGCCAGTAGTGCAAGACATTGTCAAACAAAATGTCTGTCAGTAATGGGTAATTGTCAAAATGTAACCAGAAATACAGGGATCTTGCAGGGCGCCACGCGTCATGCATGCAACAATCAGTTTCGTAGCAATTAGCAGTGGTAACAATACAAATTACTTATGCTGACATTACAGGGGGATCAATGTTTACAGTTGAAGGGAAAGAGTTGACTTGGCAATGTAGAATGTTGTATGAAGCACTTGTTTAGATTGAAACAAAGGACTAGACGCCATTTCTTGTATGTTTGGGTTCAGAGTCCAGAGAGGAGCAATTGGAATGGACTGGAAATTGATAAATATGTAGACTTGGCTCAGTAGCAACATATACTTCTGCAATTGAGTCTGGATTTTAGAATTTCAATGTGTGGAGGTATCTCTTTTTTTTTTCTTTTTTTTTTAAGAGCCGGTTGATATATTATGAAGTCGAACTTTGCAGGTGAACAGTAAGCCTATAAAATATGAAATAACAAGATGTGTGCTAGAATTTGATACAATTACTTGATATTTTGCCTTCAATGTTACCCTTCCCCTACCTCACACCAAAAAAAAAAAAAAAAAAACAATAAAAAAAAGCAAAAAAAAAAGCAGGAAATGTCTCCAGTCACGTTGCCCAAATTAGGCTGCAGGCATCAAAGCTAATAGAATTTCAGGAAAGGGTTTGTTAAAAAAGAAAAACAAAGACTAATATATTTCCATGCAAATCAGCATATACAGTAGTTTCAGCCTGCCAAACACCCCCAACCCCCCCCCCCCACCCCCCAGCAGCATGTTGCTGTGACATTTTATACAGTACAGTACTTTAGTTGCATCATGTGAGTTGTGCACAGAACCGCTCACATTTCAAAACAGGCAATATCTGCTCTGAATTTAAATAGGACTGAGAAAAGATGTGCACGTCTGCAACCCAAATGATATGGATTGACTGAATGCATATATAGATGTTTGTGTAGAAAATTGGATAATCTGCTGTAAATTTAGAAGACTACAGCAAATTGTGATGTCACAATAGGACATTGATATTTAAAGGGATATTACAGTATTGGTGGAAATGAGAATTGGGCTTTTAAGTTTTTGCAAGATACCAAGAAAACACTTTATGAAATAGTACAGAGCATACCATTTTAAGAGGAAGTGAAAGTTTATTTGATGAAAATCGGGTTTGGAATGACTGAAACATCCAAAAACAAAGTAAAACAGAGCGATCGTAATAAAGTGTGGGTCCCACACTTTATTAGAATCGCTCTGTTTTGAATATCTCAGCCATTTCAAAAACAATTTTCATCAAATAAACGTTGAATTCCTCATGGAATCACATGCTCTTTCATATTTCATAAGAGGTTTCTCATTATCTCACCAAAAAAATGTTAGAAACCTGAAGTTAGCTCTAATGAAAAGTTCCCATTCCTTGCACTTGTTCTTCTAGTGCTCTTCCATTATGATTTTAAACAAAAATAAGCTGAATATTCTTGATTATTACCTATACGAGGTAGTTTTGCGAGGCAATTACAGTTGTTATTTTGCAGGGTCGGGAGTTCAGCGGGCGATATTAGAGCATATTACGAGCATCCGGGGTTTTACATATACAGTGCACTCCCGTTATAACGAAATCCTCGGGACCGGCAGTTATTCTTTCGTCATATCGGAATTTTGTTATAACCGAACAAATAAACGATAGAAATACATAGAGTGTATGACATTGCAGCCCAAATTTTTACTTTGTTATAACCAGATTTTTGTTATAACCGCGTGTTCGTTATAACGGGAGTGCACTGTAAAACTGGGAGATGGGAAGAGAGATTCCACTCCTTCTCTTCCCACCTCATGTAAACATTCCGATCAACCGCGAAGAGAAAACATTCAAGGAATTCGCTGCGTGTCGATTACACGCACCGCAGAAGAACGCCGATAAATCAACTCATACAAGGTCGACCACTTCCACTAGTTCCAGCAGCACGACGCGTCAAACAATGACAAACTGCACAGTGACCATCAGTTATTACAACTCTCCAAATTGAAACAGAAGCAAAAATAAAGTGTAAAAGCGTTCAGATGTTTGAAGTTCGCCTGTTACAACTACATATGTATCTTTGAAGTTGGAGTTGAATGATATACATTGATGAACAATTTTTCAATTATTCGACATGTTAGTGATGATCTACAGGTAGTCAAATGTGGCTTGATCTATATCATAGTGTATAGCTGTATTCACATATTTTCTTAATTTACCTAGGGGATAGGTAATAATTATGATATTGACTGGCCTTGAGGGAGATACCAGATAAATATTGCCCGCACTGAAAGAATATTGCCCTCGTCTTCGACTCGGGCAATATTCTTTCAGTTTGGGCAATATTTCTGGTATCTCCCTCGAGGCCAGTCAATATTATATAATAATTTCCTTCCCTATCTGATATGTTCTGATAATATATCCCCATTCAGTCAAGCCACATCACAGTATTTGTGTTTGATGGAGAGAGAATACTCACCTCAATGTAGGCCTGCTGAAGTGCTTGTCAGCATTGCTGAGTGGCCAGCAAATTGACAAGGACAAGTGCTGCGTGACCCCCTTCCCCCCCCCCCTTCTTTTTTTAGGGAAAAGGATTGACATGTGGCACAGGGAATAGCAAAAAATTAGCTTGCCAATTAGGTGATCCTCGAAAGCTCACGGAGCATCTCTTCTTACTGTACAAAATCTTTTGTTAACATGGACAATAACCCTATTTCTTATTGCATATTTTGAAAGGTAATGAGTTGCAGATGTCATTTAATGGGTCTTCAAGGCTGGCAAAATGATTTCAAGTGTTGAAATACATAAAATATTACAATTATATGAATATATAATATTTGTATAGAAATATATAAAATGTAAAAAACAAATAAACCTGGATTTTCAGTGGCAGTGTAAATGCCCCTTTATTCAGCCTGTCACTTTTTTTTTTTCTTTACAATCAACATCCCTTTCATCATCCACCCTGGCATTCATCTGACAGCAGAATGTCTGGCAACCCACTTACCCATGGATGATTGTCTGTGTGGTGACATGCAAAAACGGATTCTCTAGAAACCCTAGAAACAGAGACCATTAAAAGACAACTTGCAGATCTGTGTCAATCAGGAAGAATAGGCATACAGATCATGTTCTGGCCTGTAGAAACTACATGTTCAAAACTGCGAAACTATCAGATGCAAGGGGCTTCATGTAATCTTCATAATGCATCAGTAGAAGTGTAAAAAAGAAATTTGTTGTGTACCGTGTATGTCATGTGCAAACAAACTATTGCTACAGAAATTCCATGCAAGAGACACATCAGAGCAAATGATCAAGATGTGAATATTGGAACACCTTTGGGACATACTTTTTGAGGGTTTTTTTCATTTGTTTGTTTGTTTTTGTTTTTTTTTACAGAGTAAAAATTCATGCAAGTAGTCATTGACTAATACCACTTTCAGACTGACTTTGCCAGATAGTTGTCCGTCGTACTCCCTTTGAGTAGATAAGGCAGAATTTTGCTTCTTGAAATCTGGGAATTAATTTTGCATGCTACCTTTCAGGCTGAGAAGTGATGAGCTTTGGTATTAAAAATGCACCTGAAAATGTGAATTTGTTGGCATCAGCAGCCATGTGAACATGTCAATTTGATTTTAATGGTTATCTAGCACCTACTTGTCACTCGGAATTGCATTATATACAGAGCTGCCAAGTCTCCCTGATTCTGCAGGAGTCTCCCTGAAAATGTCAAAATCTGTCTGAATAAGAGAATATTAAAGGACAAGTTCACCTTCATTAACATAAGGATCGAGAGAATGCAGCAATATTAGTAGAACACATCAGTGAAAGTTTGAGGAAAATTGGACAATCGATGCAAAAGTTATGAATTTTTAAAACTTTTGTGTTGGAACCGCTGGATGAGGAGACTACTAAGGCTCGTGATGTCATATGAGTACAACAGTATAAAGAAAATGTAAAGAAAATTCAACATATTTTCACTTTTTTTCGCATAATAAAAGAGCACTTGACTTGCCTCTTTCTAAAGGCAATGGGAATAATATTACCCATAACATATGTCAGTAACGAGTCAAGGGAATGTGTACTTTTTTCAAAAGATAAAATTTTGTGAAATTCTCTTTATATCTTCCTTATATTGTTGTATGCATGTGACATCATACACTGTAGTAGTCTTCTCATCCAGCGGTGACTGCACAAAAACTTCAAAAATTCATAACTTTTGAACGGATTGTCTGATTTTCCTCAAACTTTCAGTGATGTGTTCTACTAATATTGCTATATTCTCTCAATCCTTATGTTAATGAAGGTGAACTTGTCCTTTAAAATCTCCCTGATTTGGGAATTATTTTTGCCCATTGAAATGCATGTTACACACAGATATCTCTCTGATTACTGTGTGGAATCTCCCCGATTAAGATATTACGTGGGAATTTTGGCTGACCTGTATGGAGCCATTCTAGTGTGAATATCATTCAGTGGAGAAGCTTTTTAACCCTTTGAGGACGGGCTGATTTTGCTACAACATGCATTAACCTGCCCAGGTGTACTCGGGACTCGCTTAAACGGGTAAAGAAGGGAGTCTCCCATTGAATCACCATTCAATGAATCTGGAGTTGCTCTTGGGCAGGTGAAGATATCGGGGGCATTTTTCTCTTGCAAAAGTTTTTATCCATTGGATGAAATGTACATTAACACTATCTGTGAAGATCTGTGAATGCCACAAACGGGTAATCTGTTTTCATGCATTTGTACCTAACCCTGCAAAGTTTTTTACGGGCACCTCATGACTTCATCCATGTGCATTTGATTAAAATTATCCTACCTGAAAGGGGTCTCAAACTTTCTCTTATCTCCTGCTTAAGCATCATTGTTTTTAGCCATGATAGTGTTTGTCTTTATGGTCAACTATGTGTCCGTGGTATGTCATTGGATCCTACTTCCCATGATAGAAAGGACAATTTGATAAAACTTGCAGTTTTCCCTGCTGAGTGATGTGATTGGCCAAATAAGATACCACGATGACGCATTTACGAGGTAAAATTGTAGACTGCTTGCTCACCAAAGAGGTTTTGAATGCTAGACTAGAATGGCTTCTGTTTTTGTTTTGTGTGCTTCAGAGCGTGGCAATGTCTCCCTCGTTAGGCTGTGCGTTGTCAAGTGCAATGTTCTGTAGGCTCGCTGATTTCCCAGAGGGCATGCTGTCTGGGGCTTTAGATTCTCACCTCTCCTCGAAATTCCCAGACATTTGGAATTACTCCTAAGTACCAGGGATGCCTCAAAGATCCCTGACATGCAGGGAGGACCCGTTGGTGGGCAGCTGACAATTCTCTGGAACCTCTACCACAGATTAGCTGAGTCAAGTTAAGAAACATAATGTATACTTTGAATATGTAGTAAAATGTGACTGACAGAGGTTGAGTTGGAAGTGGTTGCTTTATTTCTAAAAGTGTCAAATGTCAAAGTCCAATGCAATATATTCAACTCTTTCTGCATCACAAATTGTGTCTCCAAAAGATAAGCCTGCTACTGATGCACAAAGTTTAAACTTCTAAATAGCGGAGGAAGCTTCATACATGCAATTGGAAAATTTCACAATAAGCATTATGCAGTCAATGCTTATCTGGGTTGACTCCTCCACCAACCAAATAAAATAGAAAAAAAAAAATCCTCCAGTAATAGTGCCTATATCTGAATAATGATTATATAATTGATATTCCTCATTAGCTGAAAACTCTGTGTTATGAGTATGGCATGGAATGATACTAAGACACTTCAAGAACAGAAGAAAAGGGAACAGATGTAAAAGGATGCATGTGTTGTCCAAAAAGGATGCAGTGCAGGCTAGACTCACATTTTGCCATTTATGGAAGGAGAGAGCTGCCTCTCAGACCTGATTAGTGATCTTTCCTTTTGCTCCAGTTTCTGGCCGCCTCCTGGAAAGTCGGATTTCTTGATCCGCGTCACTCTTGCAGCGATCCGTCCAGGCCCGACAGTCCAAGAAGAAACGGAGCAAAACAAACAAAGCAATGCACTTTTCTGTCGTCTACCTCCCAATCTCTTCCCAGTTTCCTCCTCTTCCTCTCTCCGTCCCCAACCCCCCCCCCCCCCATCCATCTCTCTCTCTCCCTCTTCTTCTCTCGCGTGACTTCTCTATTTCATCTTGTGATCAGTTGGTGTCTTGTTGACAGGAATGTGATGCACTGACTACTTTATAGGAACACTACTCTTTCCACAGGTGGCTTTAATGGTTATTTTGAAAAGCCAAAAACAGTAATCATGTCTCGGTTGTTGCATGCATGTGTGTGCGCGTGTGCAGGCGCGTGTGAAAAATGACTGAATCAGCAAGATGAAATTCCTGTTTGAGAAAGAAACCCAAGGGAGTGGAAAGACTGGAGCCAGTTGGTGTAGAACACAGTCGCTCAAACTTGGCCATTGAGAAAAGATCTAGTCAACGTTTTTAGAGACCACCTTTTATTTGGAGCATAACACACAGCTGGACCATTCTAGCCCACTCTAGTCAAGTGTGCAGGGTAGGTTTTCCATCGCCTATTCCAAACTTGTAAGTCAGGCCAATTTACACCGTATATTACAGTTGATATTGTGGGGAATGTTTCAATTTAGCATGTTTTCTTCTTGTCGAGGGAAGATGCCATCAACTTGCCGAAGGCTGGGGAGAAAGCGATTTCTGCAAGAGAGATGCTGGTCTTACTGTTGTATGAGAGATAGTATCAAGAACAGCTGTGAGAGATCTAGAAGAGATGAGATGGAGAGAGACATATTACAAGGGTTCTGCTATTCATGTTGATATCATCTATAGGACAATGCACACTTAATATCCTTCAAAGTCTTGTTGTGTCTCTGGTATGATCATCAATCACGCTAGACTGGCACGCTGGTTCTTCGATCCAGGATGATCCATCATGGGGGAGTATGAAAATGCATTCAGCGTACAAAACTCATTAAGGATCGGTGTCGTCGCTGTTCAAGATTCCTGAAGCTGTTCTCTACGATCCATGATCATATCACTTGATGTGGGCCTGCTTTAAAATGAGTAGTATGTAGTACATGGCTTGTTCCACTTACATTATGTAGATGGAATTAGATTTTGACTTGCAGCATTTAGGGCCTACATGCAGGGAATAATTTTCCTTCTCGAAATTGAATAGCAATTTTTGTCGATGGACATACATTTTCAACAAAATGGTGTACAAGTCTATGTAATGAAACTGCTATGCAAATTACATTTTGTATAGCAGTCATACCAAAATGCCTAGCAAATTGCTATGCGATACCAGGAAAATTATTCCCTGACATGTGACATAATGTGACATACATGTAAATTTATGTGAAATAAGCTTTCTATTTGTCTTCAAGCATTTGCTGTGGCGTATGTGTAATATTCCTGCAATTATTTTAAATCGTGTATTATTTATGTATGTGGTTTATTATGCCTCCACACAGAATTTGCACCATTTACACTTGGTGTATGTGTATTATTCCTTTATACAGTCATACATGACTTGTGCCATTTACACCTGGTGTATGTGAAGCATTAATTTGCTTTATAATGTACATGTACCATTCACTTCTTGTGTAGGAGGCTGACTGACTTCACGCTGTGAGTATGAAGCTGGATTGCTGACTGGCCCAGTGATAGAGATTTTCTGGAGTGGAATTTTATTGAGGTCATACTGACAGCAAGGTAAGAGTGCTATCAACTACAAATTCTTTTCTATGAGTCTTGAAAAGAGGAAATACAATGCATCTATGCACTCTAGTATACAGTATACCTTTCAATGGATCATGCTTGTGTATCATTGTCTGCATTCATGGCAAAAGGCATAAAGCAAGTTTATGTTGGCTTCCATTTCTCCCTTTTTTTTCAGATATTTTAAATTGATCAACACGTAATAAAAAAACAAACAAACTCATTAAAGAAAGTAAAATGTGATTTCTTCAAATTTCCAAATTTTCCGCTTTTTATCATGAAACACAATCACAGTGGCAAGAAAGCAAAGGCTGCCAGATTTTCAGGTGTGCTATTGTAATGTAGGTAGGCTTTGTTTCTTTGCTTGTGTGATTGTTTTGAATAGAAGCAAATTGAAAATTGAAGAAATAATACACATCAAATGCACATTTGATGAAAATGCAAGAATGCTGAAACCCCTCTATAATTCTCGATGGTCCACAGTCAAAATATTGCATGGACGAATAGTTTTAAGAACAGACTTTGTGGTAACATTATGACATTATAAACTACTAATTTATGTTTCTGTCATTCATTTCACTGAAACTATAAAGTTTCTGGGATATTAGATTTTATAATATTTTACACATTAAATTTGTTTCTAATATAGAAGAGAAAACATTTGTGCTATTAAAGCTTACCCATTGTTCAGTCTCACCAATTGACTATTTTGTTTCATCGTATCAGAAGAGGAATTCAGTGGGACTAGCAACACAACTATGGCTCGGTTCTTGCGGATGGCCCGCGTCGTCGACCACCAAGCTCCCAGCGTCGTGCGGGGCCTCTTCTACCTGATTCTGGTGTGCATACTGGTGCTTGCCGCGGACGTCATGCTGCTCCAGTACAGCCGCAACCAGAGCGCCTCACTTCTTGCTGCCTACAACCCGGGCGCCAAGCCGCGCCGGAGACCCGGCCTGATGGGTGAGTACATTTAACGCAAGATGATACACTTCAGTGTCGGTCAGTGTTCCCATCGCAGATTTCTTTTGCAGAGAAATTTACCGCTGACATATATTTCAAAAGGGCAGACCAAAGTTGAAGAAGGGACAGATATGCCAAATATGTTTTCATTTTGAACTTCACTCATTATTTACCTGTTTGTTTTTCAAGGAGGGGAAAGACAAAACTGTGTGGGAACCATGTTTTTTTAAAATAAAAAGAATTTTTCCTTCTTTCCATTCATCACAATTACAAGTAATTTGAAATCCTTGCAGTATGTATTGCAGAGACAACTTTAAAGCTACATGACTCATAAGAAGAGCATCTTGCTGTTTTAATGCTTCTGTTTTCTACTACAAGCATGGAGCTCCATGCTACAAGTGATTTCTGTATTTTAGTCTAGTATTTGAAAGTCAAGTATTATAAAGCGGGAAGAAGATCAAGCTCAAAGTCTCATTGAAATTTTATGAATCTGTGCATAAACATGTTGTTTTATATACTATATGAATTTACAATTATATGAATAACAGACTACAAGTTTAAAGGTTTTGGTTGTGTTTTTTAAGGAGCGCTGCAGAGCGCCCAGACATTGTGAAATGATGTACCCTAGGCAACTGCATTTGAAACTGGAGTAAAAATGTGATATGGTACATGTATGCCTCAATAAAAACGGGAAAGAAAAAATCATCACAGATTATGTCATAAATTTTGTGGACCCTTTTGATATATGAAAATGATTGTCTCTCATTGGCTTGTAATTAGATTTTTTGACCCACTGTTTGCTAAATATTGTACTTTATACCAAGTGTTATTAGTACATGCTGACTTTCAATCACTGCATGTAGGGCCTTGTAGTTTCCAATGCCATACCTCTAACTCTCTACATCACTTTCTCAATAGGCAGTGGGAAGGAATAGTCGGGAAGATCACATTTTGTTTTTTGTTCTTTTCTTGTGAAATATATATATATTTTTTTACTTTATTTTAATGCTTAGTTGTTATTTGTTAAGTGATGTATTGACTTGAAAACCATAACAGATGAAAACACTAATTTCTAAGATATTGCATTCAATCTAAGATTGTTGAGAACTCTTGTCTTGACTTGCTGTTGTTGAGTTTTTTATGAAATGGTTTGCCCTGTTTGATAGTGTTTGCATGTTGTTGAAGGTCTTTATTTGAAATTTATATGAGAGTGTTCAATAAAATCTTGTTTGTTCTCATATATATGCAATTGACTGCAAAAACCTCCTGTGAACCATATTTATGAAATGAAATACAACTTCTCTGCTTGTGTCCCATCACTGTGATATGATACTCACTCGTCCTTGTGACAACATTGATGTGTATCTTGAAATTTATTACATGTCAGGCTTGCAGTCCTTGTCAGATGAATTAAAAGCAAATAATAGCATGAAAGGGGAATTGTGATAGCTTTAACACCACCAGCAAGTGGAGATGGGAAAACGCTGAATTAGATACCATGCATCATAGCAGCTACATGTACATTGTAGGGCTGTTAGCATTTACACATCTAAATCGAGGGGATTCCAGAATTCTTTCAGGGAGATCCCCAAATGTTACATTTGTATCCATAGGCAAAAACTCAGGGAAGCTTTCACTCTATTCTTTGTCATTCAGGGAGACTCCTGCAGAATCAGGGAAACATGACGGCCCTGTATTAACTATACAATATAGTTTTTAACTCTTTGTGTGCTTTGAGTGTCTATTAATACAGAAAACCCCATAGCATTGCACACACTGTTTAAAGTCCCTGGCGCAGGAAGGGTTAACGAACATGTGTGACCCTCTTACGTTTATCAGAAACAGAAAAATTTTACTTCAAATCTTTCCACTATATCGCATGTAGGTACATACATAGAAGGCAGCTGCCAGTAAGTAAACGATGCACTGTGAATATTTAATCTTGCTTGTTTACTCTCTTTATATATCACAACATATCTGAGTTCATGTATATCTGTGTGGTCTGTGATAACATCCCTTCCAACCACTCACACAAACTGCACCTGATATCTACTCAGGGTGACTCTATAATTGCGGTGCTGCACACTCCTGTTTTTATTACAGGGTCTGAAATTAACATTGTGTGATGGCCAAGATTTTGGAGTTATACTCTTATTAATCCCTAATCTCTGTGTATGCTTCTCAATGTGAATGAAATGATAGTACAATGGAATAATGAGATTAGGAAATATATATTCCTTTCTTCTCATGAATATCTGCCAGGAAAGCTTGGCAGATGGGCGTAACTTGGGCGTAACTTGGGCGTAACCTAGTTTTCTGATATTCATTTTCATGGTACTATTAATTGCACAGTGTTGTGGAAAAAGAGTTGCACTGTACTGATACCTAATCTCTTTTTGACATAATATTTCATAATATCTAATTTTTGTATATCATGTATAATGCAGCTATATTGCCATCTTATATGATTTTTATGTTATCATTTCCAAACAAATGGTAAGCAGGTTGTCTTTACATGACATATGGTTTTCTAATCTGTAACATCTGGTTTATTAACTAAAAGATAAATAAAAGCCTAACTTGGTGTAATTTTTGTTTCCTAATGTGTGATGTGCACTGTGTTGAAGTAGCATAAAATTTGGACCAACGTTTGATGCTGAAGATTTTCCCAGGTATTGGAGTAAATACAACACTGAGAATTGAATGTTGCCACAATGATTAGAATGATTGTAACTTTATGTGTTATGATTATCTATTAAAATCAATTTAACAGAGGATGTTTTGTTAAAGTGTTGACAGTTTTATGACTTACATGCCCATTACCTGTATTCAGCACAACATTTCTGTTTCAGGGACTGTTGACCGATACAATTTGTATTTAGAATTAGTAGGAAAGTGGGACATCTTAACTAATAAACCAAGAATTTATGTCTGTAAAACATAATTTTTCAGGAAGTCTGGAAAAAAAAAAAGTTGTGTTTAACATAATCAGTTGCTCCTTCCAGAGGCCCTAAAAGTGCTAGACCAAGAAGCAAAATTTGAATCGTTGTGATATTTTTGTGTACAAACATTGTATTTACAAGGCCATCACTTTTTATAGTCTAAATGTCAAGTTGAAGTATTTGAGAAATCATTTGCTATTAGTGTCAAGGAAATGAGCATAATCAGACAGGTAATCAGACTATGTCAAAATAAAGAGGAATTTTGACTACTAGCATACCCCTGACTTTATGATTAATCCATTCTATACATATAGTGTCACATGAATTGCAAGCTTTCAAATTACCAGTAGTTTGTCTCCTCCATTTGTGAACACTTTCTCAACAAACCATTCCTTTATTAAAGCAGATGAGGATGCTGGGAGATCGGGGAAGCGACCATGGCGGCGCAAATTCAGACATGATCGAAGGGATCCCCCGCCATCAGTGGCTGTTCCCATAGACAGGTGAGTCCAATTGCCATACTTTGCATGACATTGTGGAGCTCTGTTGGTTGGACCAGGGGGCTTCAATCATTAGGTCCTTGGTCCTAGCCCTACAGGGGCAGTGGTAGTGCCCTCAAATGGAGCAAGAGGCTGGTATTGTCATCGATCATCGGAAGGGGCTAAAATGCTGCTGGTCCCCATGGTTGGTTGCATACAAGCATTGAATGATATTCCTGTCTCAGGGCCATGTATCGTCCAGCCTTTACTGGGGAAGGGTGGTGTGGAGAGGGGAGGGTACAGAAGGGGTAGGCTGCAGCCTTCAATTTCATACACATGTAGTTTTTCATTGTGAAGTCTGTTTTATTTTTCCTTGGGAGATAAATCCATTGAAAGGTTTTGTTACTCTAAAATAGCATGCTACTAAAAAGTAGATTAGATAATTGTTGGTAAAGTTGATGTACATTGCAACATAAATGCAACTCGAGATGTTGATATGCACTTTGATTTAAATTGTGGCTTGTATATCATTTTGTAGGGCTCTCTTCTGTAAGATGAATGTTGAAACAAATCATGATAAGAGAGAATGTTTCACTGTGTAAATTATCTTCCATCGCAGGGAGTACTACAAGTCATCAAACATCACGTGCCGACCTGGTTACTCCCGGGCAAGATTCCAAAATGCTTATGGAGAACGGTAGGGTCAGAAAGTCTCAAGTTTCAATGTTGGTGTGATAAGCATATTTGTAGAATTCACTACCTAGTACCTAGTGCATACATTTTTGTGATGAGCTCAATTATTGTTCCAAAGGCTCTGAGTTGTGAATACAAAAACAAGTTGTGCCTGGTTAGCGTGGTGCACCTCAGTCAGCACCGCCAACCTGTGTGCGATACCACTGGACAGTAGTATACTAAAGGATTTGATTTGCAGTCTGGGGTTCATTGCCAGTGAACATGAGAGTTTATGATCACTTCAAACTTCGCAAAGTTTTTACAGTGTGGCTGCGGCTTGTGTTATGCCAGTGACATAAATGATGTTTGCAAAGTCAGTTAAGGGGGGGGGGGGGGGGCAGGAGGTCGGAAAGAGAGACAGACAGAGAAATAGAAAATGGGACAAGACTTGCCAGTCTTCCCAACTCTGCAGGATTCTGTCTAAAAATTGTCTATTCAAGTTAATTTTGGGATTCTTTCTGGCTATTGAGATGCATATTTAACACACAAGATTCTTCCTTATTGCTCCTGGCATACTTCCCTGATTTTGATAGGTGTGAATGTTGGCAGCCCAGACATGGCACATGTTATTGGTGAAGCCAGATTTCATATAGCGCCCAGCTTGAGCCCATTGACACCAATTGGCACATGTTGACACCTGAATGATTGGCTCAAATTGACCCCAATTTATAGATGGGATCAAAGCAAATACTGGCAATTCCAAAAGCTTTGCTGATTTGAAAAGAATGCCATGGAGGAAACTGATGAAGGGAAGCACATATACAGTGAACACTGTAGTTACGGTAACCTTTCTACAGTGACCACACACACGGGCGCCTATACACACACACACACAGTGGTCTTAACCCGTTGAAGACGAGTCCCAAGAATACTCGGGCAAGTGTCTATTGGAAATGCGTGGTTATAGCAGAATCAGTCCGTCCTCAACGGGTTAAAGGGTAGGTGACTGCTGTATACAGGCTAGTGCTACTGAATTTATTGCATTATTCAGAATTACTTAGTAGTAAGTTTGCAAAGACTGAGTGCAGTGTGGGGGAGGAAGAAATGTGAGATCTGGGGCTTTCTTTTCACATTTTGCATAAATGCTTTGCTTGTCTCTTAAAAAGATCATTATGGAGATGCAGCTACAGCGAAAGAAAAGAAAATGAAGAGAAGGAGAATAACATTGTGCAAAAAGTGTGATGGAGAAGGTTTGCTTGGGGTTTACATCGGTGAGGCTATGATGTGTTTGTACACCCAGTGAGTTAGAAAAGCCCCCACAATGGGAGGAAATGTTTCAGTCTCAAAACTACCCCCCCCCCCCCCCCCCATCAACACCTCATCATGTGTCATTGACATTGTAGACCTGCTTGTCTGGCAATGTCAGTACTAACCTCCCATTGTCCTAGACTGGTACAGAGATAAAAGAAAAAACAAGTTAAAAGTGAAACAATTAACCCGTTGAGAACTGACTGATTTTGCTACAACGCATATTTTTTGTAGACCCCTGTCCGAGTATAATCAGGACTTGTCCTCTACGGGTTAAAAACATGAGGTGGGAAGAGCAAGCATATGTAACGAGCTCTTTTGCTATGACCCTGAATGAACCTGCTAGTATATCAAACTCTTTTCACTCTCTAAATTACTGCCTCTCACTTGAGGCCTTGTGGGGGGGGGGGGGGGTAATGAGGAGGCGATTAGGGGGTGAGGGGGTATTATGTGAGCAGCCATCATGTCTAAGAAAACAGCTGTCAATGACACAGATCACATTAAGTGTAGACACCCGTAACACTGCGCAACATTTGACAATTTCATTCAGCAATGTCAAGTGGATTTTGGGTAAGGGTGTTCGTGTTTGAAAGATGGGGTTTACAACAAGAACTTATATTTTCTTAATAATAGCCGACACAATTACCTGTAGTTGCAACAGATTGTGGATATCAAAGCAGTCTGAATAACAGACCAAAAAAGTATGACTGTTGGTGATAGTAAATTAAATTGGTGTGATCACAAAAATGAGCTTCTTTGTTATAAATAATGCTGATTTCACTTGAGAGTGTTCATCATACAGGTACACGTACATTGTATATTAACAAAAATCATACTCCTGGATTCTGCATGTTATAGAAAGTCTGTTCAACTTCAATTACTTATACATTGCACTGGCTTCCCCTGTGTTGTTACATTGTAGAAATAGAAATGATTTTGTACTGCATAATATAGCCAGTTCTCGTTTGAATTCAGCTTTATAGGGAGAATAATGCAGGCTTTCTGTTTGTGTTATTATTCTGTGCCAGGTTTGACCCGGAGATCCCCATCTTCGTTGATGCCAACTTTCTGGACAGGGAGAATGCCATGAGCCTGCCCGTTCCCTTTGGCTTCAAGGATGCAGGTGAAGTTGATCATGGGACATTGCCCTATCTGTCTTGAAGTTACATAGAAGCCACATGCCAAATTTATGGAATGAGCGCTCGTGAGCACTCGGCACTCAGCCATAAATGGACTGTAGTTTGTGTGTGTGTGTCTGTTTGTTAGTGTTTGCTGTAAAGCCTGCATCTCCACAGATATGGATCATAAAGTATTTGATAGTACACTCCCTTCTTACATGTACTTGGTACCACCAGCAGATTGCAGATTTCAGGATGCAAAATCAAATGGAAAAAAAAAATGCATGTAGTGCTTTTTCCATTACATTTGGCAAAAGTTCAAGCTTTTATCCTTAGTCCTGATTAAAGGTCCTTTTTACCTTGGAGCAGTGATTTAAAAAATGTTTAAGATATCACTTTTGATGCATATGTGTAGGTCAGTTGTATCACAAAACATCCTGCCATATAAGATTTTTACTATGAAGCCAAAATATAAAGAGATTATCACTATTTTTCTCATTAAACTATAACCGTAGACAGTTTAGTCTGGAAACATCTTTATTATAACTATTGTCCACATTTTGTATATTTAACAATACTTAACATCAATCATACTGGTTCAAATTCTTACATTGGGTGTTTCAATCCCTACGTCACATTTTAGAACTATTTTGAAGCACTAATGCTGGGTTTTTGTTTCATCTGCAAATGGTAAATTATGCCTTTAATGATAAGAATATTCGTAGCAACTCTAAAGTTTACTGCTTAACCTTTATCAGAGAGCAATTAGATGTGACAGTTCAATTTCATTAAACCTGCATGAAATCGGTTCTAAAATCAAAAGTGTGGCAGTTTAAGACAGAAATATGAAATTTAATCTTCTAAATTTTGTTGCCAATTAAAGGATCAGCACTGAAGTCAGGGATGTAGAGGCTTTGATAATTCCGCAACTTAAATTTACAATTGTACATTGAATACAATTGTACATTGAATGTGATTTTTAAAAAGTACTCAAATGAAAGGGAAGTTAATTCTGTAATTTGAAGTACTTGCAAGGGATAAAGATAATGATGCAACGATACAGCATCAGATTACACAAATGTAGTTTCTGGTATGTAATGGAGTAACAAGTGAAGAGTTTGATCGCAAAAACGGGGTAACTCCATTCTTGTCCATTTGAGGTATTTGTGATTAAACCTGCAAAAAAGAAAATGATAAGAAAATATGTGACCTGCTACAACAAAAGGATCCTAAAGTCACTGACGGCTGAGCCAAGAAAATCCAGTTTGAAGACACATCATCCAAATTGGTCAAAACAATCGGATTTTTGTTTTTGGCATAATTTTGTAATCTAATGTTTTGTCTATCATCTGCCAAAATTTCAAAGCTATTAAAATGATCGAAGGAAAGGCAAGAAAACCCTTTTACACGTTTTTCTGGGCCATGATTTTCCGACTTTCAACATAACAGAAACGTGTCCAAAGATTTCGATTTAGCGCCGCAGCTAGACTCCGCCCCAACAACGAGGGAGTGATCTCATTGGTCAGTGCGTGGCATCCTGATTACTGATTGGTCGTGTATAGACCGCTGGCGCTAAGCTTGAATGAACATCGCGGCGGTCGCTAGGAGCATGCCTTCTATTGTCAAGTGGTGAAAACTGTCTCGCCTCCACTTAATCATGATATCATCGGAAGGAAAACTTTGAAGGCGTTTTTCTCGAAACTCTGATTTCCTCAACCACTTGACATGCGCTAATAAAATCATCGATATCTCCGCAGTCGAGTACTTTTATCAGTTGTGTTTACATGAAATTATTAAAGTAGAAGAGTAAGGAAATAATGTCATGCCATTTTCAGAAAATTGTCCTCCCCGACTTTCGGATTCTTTTGTTGTAGCGGGTCACATATGGTATACATTCAATCGTAACTTCAAGAATATTCCATTTTATGCAACAAGTAGAGTCTCAGTGGAAAGGTTTTATTTTACTATACTCAGTATCTGATGATGGATTTAATTCAAAATGTTTGAAAATGGCACTTAAGATTTGTTGCAATTATACTCTTCAAGTGTTGATGTAAACTGTCTTCGTAATCTTTATCTCTCACCTTTTTCGTTCCATTTTTCATGTCAATACAGAGAGCACAGTGCTAAATATCCTGCAGCACATGCCAGACACCGGTATGCCTGACAGTGTCCCGGAGTAAGTATTTCCATATGTGTCCTGTTCGAATCAATTTTTAGTCAACATTTATCTTGTTTATGCAACAGAACAACTCAAAAATACAAACTTGAGACATGAGAGTTTTGTAAAGCACATCCAGTCTGAAGTGTCTTTTTACAGTGTGTGCATTAGTGTATGTGAATTGATAGTGTACAGTTTGATCTTGCTGCAGTCACCAGGGCAAGATATCCTGTTAAAGTGGAGATTCTTGCATGATTTGTTAGGTTGTTTTCCATATTCATTTGTTTTCTTTTTATGGGGAAGAAGGGTCTTATTTGGATGTTCTGGTTGTCATTTATAGTCAAAGCAACATTTCAGCTGAGTACAAGTAATGTACTGTATATCCATTAAAAAAAAAAAAATAAAGGTACTTAGTTTGACACTGTGTATATATGAACTAGTGTATGTTGAGTGTAAGGTGATGCCTCATTCGTACTCAGGAAAAGTTGAATGAAATGGCACTGCTTTAAGTTGTGAATCAGCAGAATTTTGAGACTCATAAGGAGGGAACTTCATCCCATCTTTTCACTCAACTTATCACTGTCATCAAAATCCTGACAATCTTTGTGGCAAGGGAATTTACTTCTCTGTGACCAGAAACTTGTGCTGGATGAGAATGCCTCAAACTCTGTCTGTGAAATCTGTTCTTCCAGGAAGTCTTGTCTGCGGTGTGTGGTGCAAGGCAACGGCGGCGTGGCGGCAAGAACGCACCTGGGTGATGTTATCAATAACTTTGATGTTGTGTTCAGGTAACTACAATTGTAATACCGCGGTAGTTTAATATGCAAAGTCAGATCTCTGAGTCTTCCACATGATTGCATGATGTTAAAGAGCTTTCCGTATAAAAGGTCTTGACAAAATGGTGAATTGAAATACTGTAGCAGCAAACACAACTCCACAAGGCTGTTTTGTAATTGCTTTAGTGTTTTCAGTTATTTTTTAGTTTCTGTGTACAAGATTTTATGTACAATTTGACAATGAATGCTGTCAATCAAAGTGCATTGTTTGTATGAGGAGTTTGGATGCAAAAACTGATATATCCACTCTTATCAACTTGAGGTAGTTTAGATTGAAGGTGCTGAAAAACAAAGAAAATAATTGAAATATATGTGATAATTGTTACATGTGAATTGTATCTTCAAAATTTTTTTTTATTATGCCATGAGTGCAGTATCATTGAAAAGATTTGATTGTAAGTGTTAAATAATGTTACTTTAAAAGCTTTGAAAATGGCATTGGCACTTACAGTCTGTATTTGTTTTGCATTCAAACTTGTCATGTTTTCCCCCAGCCTATACAGGAATGTACATGTGGGATTGGTTGGAAATCCAGGATAAGAAATTAAACAACAGCAATTTATGCTTTTTTTTTATGCCTCCGCCAACGAAGTTGCCGGAGGCATTATGTTTTCGGGTCGTCCGTCCGTCCATCCTTCCGTCCATCCGTACGTCCGTCCCGTTTTGTTTTTGTCGATATCTCAAGAACCGTGTGGTGGTTTTACATCAAACTTGGTATGAGGGTATATCCTGGGGGGATAATACTTTGTGTGGATTTTAGGGTCAAAGGTCACAGGTTATTTTGTGAAAAAAAAAGGTTGAAATTTCATGTTTTTCTCCATATCTCACAAATGGTTCAAGGTATCTTCATGGAACTTAGTATATATGCATGTACCGATGGGCAGGGATTATCTAGGGAAGTTGGGGGTCATGGGTCAAAGGTCAGGGGGGTCAAAGGTCAAGGTCAACTCCTCAAAATATCACTACTTTCCTTATATTTATGCAATGCCTGAAGGATTTTTTTTTTAAAACTTGATGTATGCATGTATTACCCAATATATATTCTTTGGGAAGTTTCTTACCAAAAGGTCAAAGGTCAAAAGGTAAAAGGTCAAGTGAAAGTGCTAAATTGCACTTTTTCCTCCATATCTCGAAAGTAACTCAAGGTATCATCATGAAACTTACATATTTATGCATGTTCTACCTATCAGTGATTCTCTTTGGAACTGTGTGGTCAAAGATCAAAGGCCAGGTTTAGATAATACTATTTTACCATTTGATACTGAAATTATACTTTTTCTCAATACTTTGAAAATTACTCAATGCATAAACTTATAAAAGGGTCAAAAGTCAAGTAAAAATCATCAGTTCCCCAAATACCTGCACTCTGATGTTTTAATCATTCATCCAATTGAACCTAGTTCTAGGAAAGTGAACATTCAGCACATTTGTGGCAAACCTGTCATTTTAATATTATGCCAATTGTGTGAAACTGTCATCACACGTTGTCAAGACATTGTACTATAGACCTATTAGGAGAACCATGCATTATGGCGGAGGCATGCCAGTCGCTGTAGTGGCATTTCTAGTTCTTTCTGATTTTATTTTACTTGTGTTTTTTTTTTTGGGGGGGGGGGGTGGGAAGAACTCTTTGTTTTTGTTTGATACCCAGCACTAATCTGGTAGGAAATATATGTAAAGATTCTTTCATTCAAGTTGCATTTCATTGGATGAGTAGCAAACCTTATTTATGGATAAGTTGATTTGCCAAAACTAAATTGGTTAGATTTGAAGTCGATAGGTTGAAGTAAAATCTTGAAAGTTTGGTAATGAAATAGCTATGAGTGGTGCAAAACTTTCCATGTATCATGCTTAGCCATCTGATAATTACAAACACAGTTGCAAAAATTTGTGAGAAATCTCCACTTCTCAGAAAATTGACACAAAGACAATGAGTCAGTCAGAGCTTTAAACAAAAGGAATATTAAAAAACAAACATTATATTTACTTATTGTCTTTTAGTTTGTTGAAACAACTTTTGCATTTCCTTTAGACTGAATTCGGCTCCAGTCGTCACCCATTCCCATGATGTTGGCAACAAGACGACCTTTCGCATGGCGTACCCCGAGAGTGCTTTCAGGCAGCCGGATCAGTACGACTCGGGCTGGACGTTTGTTGTCATGGTGTTCAAGCCGCTCGACCTTGTCTGGCTGGAAACCGTCATAAGAGGGCGCCAGATGGTGAGTCTGTGTGTGTGACATTGATCCTTGATGAAACCCACAGCCCTGCCTAGTCCTCTCTGGTTCTACAAGAAGCTCTCTGAAAAATAAAAGAAAAAAAGATAATGAAGTGCTTCTTCATGTTCTGGCAAGAGAATTATAAAGTCTGTGGTTTTGGCAAGAGAATTATAAAGTCTGTGGTTTTGGAATTATAATCACTTTAATATTGAGATACACGTAACACACACACAGTCTCTCTTTGGGATACCCTTGAGTTTGATCTGTGAATGTTGGTGATCCTTGTATTTTATTAATCCTTCCTGTTTGTTTCGCGCAAGCTGGATGTCTGGAAAGCTAATTATCAGTGAATGTAGATTACCTACTGTACCTGTAACACCCCTTTGCGCCTTATCGCTTTTGGGTCACTATCCCCTTCTTATTGGACTGAGGCACTTTGCTATTTTTGAGTAGGCTTGCTAATACAACTAGGTCAAGTTTGATGGGAATACTAAATGCTGATGAAAAAGCTTGACAAGTTAAAGCTGAGTGCCTGGACACATAATGGGTTGAATGGGAAAAATGAGGCCCGTGGGGACTACATGAATGTAAAAATTAAGATTATAAGAAAACCAATTTAGGTCTCTTTGAATAAAAGTGATTTTTTTAGGTGATACGCCAGCCTGCATTTTTTGCGAAATCTTGTACCATCACACTAATGACAATTCACTGTTTATAAATTATGTTACTTTGTCTTCCTTTCTTTCTTACTGTTTTTTTACCACCTCTATTTTGGGCAAGTAGAACAGTGGTGATGGATTCTGGAAAAAGATTCCACTCAGCGTCCCCAAGCCCACCAAGGAGTTCCGCATCTTCAACCCCGAAATCCTGAGGGAAACGGCCCTGCTGATGGGCTTTAATCTACAGGGTGGGAAGTCCGACAAGGTGGGTGTTACATAAGTACAGTGTCACGTGGTTTGAGAAATCAACCTCAGATGAGTTGATTCTATCATAATTTGTCTGGTGAAAGGCTCCCTTCAGCTTCTTTATGGCTCATCTGAGCAAAATTGGATTTCGAAAAGTCTGGGCAGAAATCATCAGTAGGGTGAGGAGATGATAGTTTGTACAAGTGGTGGTCCGCCCCTACCACCCCAGAGGGCCCCCTGGGATTGGCTCAAATGCACAAAGCCTTACCATTTTGACATTTTGATTTGTTTTTTTACTAAAACACTGGTAGCTGGATTCTTTTTTTACCAAACTTGGCAGGAATCATGAATGGAGGAGGGTTGTCATGGAGGGGGGGGGGGGGGGATTAAATGCTTACCGAATGTTCAAAATTGTTTCTTGTTGAAAAGAGTTGGCTGGATTTTCACCAAACTTGGCAGGAATTATCAGTGTGAGGAAATATTTAGTGAATGTTCATCATTTGTTGCATTTTCATCTTGTTGAAAATGGTTTGCTGGATTTTCACCAAATTGGCAGGACTTTGAGCATATCTCTCTTATCCGGCTAAATCGATTATCTGGACTCCCGCTGGTCCTGATGTGGCCAGATAATCGAGGTCCTGCTGTACACTGTACTTTCATTTCATTTCTATATGTGACCCTGCATCACAAAACCAACAAAAAGTTGCCAGACACTGATTTTTGTCGAGCCCACCGGAGGTGAGGGGAGACTAAGGGATCGCCTGCGGCGTCTGTCTGTCCATTGTCCAAAAACAAAGTAAAACAAAGTGATTGTAATAAAGTGTGGGTCCCACACTTATTAGAATCGCTCTATTTTGGCTATCTCAGCTATTACAAAACCAATTTTCATCAAATAAACGTTGAATTCCTCATGGAATTACATGCTCTTTCATATAACTATACGATCCCTTTAAGTTTTTATGGCGCATTTCTATTATGGGTCATAACTTTTGATCCAT
Organism: Diadema setosum; assembly: GCF_964275005.1. NCBI lineage: Eukaryota > Metazoa > Echinodermata > Echinoidea > Diadematoida > Diadematidae > Diadema > Diadema setosum. The sequence goes on along the minus strand of NC_092693.1, from coordinate 34,439,837 downwards.
AACTCCATTTGTGACCAAACTTGGATGGTAGATGTCCCTTGGGGAGTGGATGATCACCACAAGGTCAAATGTCACAAGCAGGGGTCAACAAACTTTTAGTGCCCAATGTTAAATTTTTATGGCACGTTTCTATTATGGGTCATAACTTTTGATCCATAACTCCATTTGTGACTAAACTTGGATGGTAGATGTCCCTCGGGGAGAGGATGGTCACCACAAGGTCAGAGGCCACAGGCAGGGGTCAATGAACTTTAAGGGCCCATTGTTAAGTTTTTATGGCACGTTTCTTTTTTGTCATAGATTTTTACCCTTTTATCTCTCTTTTCATCTATTATATCTCTTTTTTTTATCTGTTATATCCCATTCGCGTACGACATCCTCTACAAAATTCCGTATTTCTCTTTGACCACTGGAGCAAATCGAATGGGGTTTTCTGTAAGATGTGGGCAATGAGTTATAGTTTCATACCCTAGATTTATATTTAGATTGATTCACTATTTTTAAAGATATCATTGCGGAGGGCCGCGTTGTAATTTTTTTTTGGGACATGCTGTAGAGGCATCTGCTTCCCTTTCATTATAGAGAAATTGGTGTTTTAGCCCCTTTCACAATGATCAATATTTATAGGGTCATAATTGGATATGTTATCAATGTTGAAAAAGAACACAGAGCTTATACTACATCAGAAAAAATGGCAAATATTTCAACACTTTGTGTAATGCCCCCCTCCAAAAAAAAAAAGCAAGATAAAAACCAACACATTTTCAGACTATCCTGACCTTTGACCTGAGAATTCCATATTTGTTTGTTTGTTTGTTTGTTGCATATGTGATATATAAAACAAAGAGATTATGTCACTTTGTGAAGAAAAGAGATGTACAGAGATGCTTGGTATTTGCAGTAGTCACCAATATTCTATAAAAATGCATGCCCGAAGTGAGGCCCCTGCCTTCTCTAGGACCAAAATTTGTTCTAAAGTGTTTGTTTTCTCAAGTATGTCTGTGTGTTTGTCTCTCCCTCCTCCCTCCCTTCACTGGCTTCTAGAACATTCCAACAAGTGGGATGCTGGCCATCATGATGGCGCTGCGAGTTTGCGACGAGGTAGCCGTGGCGGGCTTCGGCTACAACCCAGACAAGCCCAGCGCACCGCTCCACTACTACGACTCGCTGCCCATGAGGGAGATCTGGCGGTCGTGGACCCACGACATCCACCATGAAAGGGTCTTCCTACGGCTCATGAAGCAGCAGGGTATCATCACGGACCTCACAGGGGGGATTCGGTAGCCCCCCCACCACCACCACCACTGCCACCAACAATAGGTGGTCCCCACCCTACTGCCCCGCCCACCTCTGGAAGTTACCATCTGAAAGGTGACATTTGCATGTGGTAGGAGACTGTGCTGCGTGGAGGGAAGCGTGAGACTAACTCTTGTTGATTTCAAGAGTTTATATTAAGTGCAGCATCACCTCTGAGGTACACATGTAGGAGATTGGCTGCAAGATGGAGGGCGTTGCCCTAGGAGATGGGAAGAGCTCCTTTGGGGCATCAACCAGGAGGAGTCTGCATACAGAACACTCAGATCACCAGCATTGGAAGCAATATCTCCTCCACCCCTCCCCTCTCATTCAGACACGAAGAAGGGCTGGTGATGTTTCAGGGGAAGAAGTAGAAGTGTTTGATCCAGTCGTTTGGAAACAAGGCAAAGTCTGTTATATGCCTGCAGATGTTTATCCAAGAGGGACCAAGGAGTAAAGAGACAGCCATCATGCATTCAGCAGAGAGTTTCATTACAAAAGGAGCAGGATGATGATACAGGAATAGTTGATACCGTTTTGATATATGAACGGGGCTGCCATAGATAGTGTGAATTGGAGCTTAGAAGCTATAAGATGATGCATCCTTTTCAGCTTGCTTGCATGCATGCAAATTTCTGAAATATTGACAAGATTGAAGTAAAGAGAATTCGAGGGAGCTCTTTAATTATGTGTGCTTGTGTGTGTGAGTGTGTGTGTGTGTGTGTGTGTGTGTGTGCATGTAGCTGCTCTGTGATCTAAGAGATTACTTTGTTAGTGATGTCACATCCTTTGGTCGGTCGTCTCCAGCAAACTGCCAGGATAGCAGCAGCAGGAAATTTTGCAACAGTACTCGTCTCCCTAGTGACACGGCAGTGTGTACTCATTGTTTTCAAGGCTGCCTGTTGTGACACGCGTTTAAAGGTGCATGGTCCCGGTGTTTTAGTCAAATGCGTACGCGGGCGCACGGCGCAAGTTTCCTGTAGAGAGACCTACACTATCGACTCCTCTTTAGCGCTTACGCTTTGGCCAACTTCCCCGAGTCCGAAGAAGTCGGATTCGTTGTAGTCAGTGGTCGGATCACAGTTCGGCTCATGATTCGGCTGAGGGCGATGACAGCTTTAGCAAACTTCTTTTGTGATGTCATAATAACAAGCACATATGCACGCACCCTGGCATTACTACAGACTGCGAGATGTGCAGAGAAGACAACGAAGGCAACGTTACTTAGCAACAACTACGCACTTTACTCTTGATGACAGCTCAACTTTTGTAATCTTCGTATCAATGCTAACGGTGATCGGCAGTATCATCAACAGTGCCCTCTACACTACCGGGACTATGCCCCTTTAAAAGAAAGTGGGTCATTATCACCAACTGTATCTGACTCATGAGTTTTCCAAGCAGCTGTGCTTCGCTGTGCTTTCCCACTCTGGCCAAGGGAAGCAGGTGACAAAAACATTTAAATCTGAGCTACGGCTGTCGTTATGTTGGACCTAACATCGTATACATGTCCTACTTTGAACAACAAGTTATGAGCAGAATGCTTGTTCATGCTTTTTTTGCTTTTTTTTTTTTTTTTAGGGGGGAGGGGTGGGTGAGAGAATAGGACATTTTTATTGTTATTATTTTTCGACCAGGTGAAGAATATAGGATACATATCATAAACATTACAAACATGAAACAAAAACCAGAATGAACTTTACAAAGGATACACTGTACTGTATACGTTAACACAAAATGAAAGTGAAATGAATGGAGACTACGATCACCTTATCCACCCATAAAGTTCCGTGTGTATATGTTGCAGTATTTTCATCATGGAGAATATCAAAGGTTGAGGATGCGCCTTATAAATAGTTACAAGTACGAGGAAATTTGGCTATAGCTGCCAAGCTTAAAGGGTGTGTACAGTTCTGGTTGAGGTGAGGATTTTAACGTTTTGCGAGATATTCAGAAACCACTCTATGAGATGTCAAAGAGCATGGAATTCTAATGGGTAACAAAAGTTTATTTGATGAAAATCGGGTTTAAAATGACTGAAATATAAAAAAAACAAAGTGAAGCAAAGAGATCCTAATAAAAGGCGTGGCCTGTCGCCTTTTATTATTACACTCTTTTGGATATCTCAGCCATTTGAAAACCAATTTTCATCAAATAAACGTTGAATCCTTCTTAAGATTACATGCTCTTTCATATTTCAAGAGGTTTCTCATTGTCTCACTTAGGAATGTTCAAAACAATGAGTCCCCACCTTATCCAGTACTGTACAGTCCCTTTAATTATAAACCTCCAGGAAGCCAGCGCAATGTTTGTACTGTGTTATGTGTACGCATTATGATGTGTACAGGAATGGAAAGACATTGATTTGAACATGAAAAGATCATTTGCCATTCGGCGAAATCAACTCATACATGTACAAAAGAGTTTTCAGGCGGCTGTTGTGTAAATGTGTCAGAAATGATTGATAGCCTACACAGTATACCTGTTCAATGAGTAATAGCGTTCTTAGTGGTATGTGCACAGTTGCCATGCTGACGTCTTCTGCCTTCACTTTCATCGATTAAATAAACCACTTTTCTGTGTCGAAAGTAGAAACAAAAAGGGAATACATTGTATACTGAGAAGAGTAAGTACGGTATGGCGTGTGCACAGTCAGCAAACGTGTGTGCAAACACAGGCGAATGTTTGTCGGAAATTTTTATCGTCTTTTATTATCTTTTTGGCAGACTCCCAAAGTCGGGATGCCCCTTTGACAAGGGTGCACCGTATACATGGAAATATTATGGTTTTTCCATGTCGCAGTATAATTTACGTCCTTCCTGGATAGAGTTTTAGATTAGAAGTGGGAAGATATCTTTGGTGTGCGAGTCACAGCGTTGTGGAGCCGACAGTCGTTCGGTTCTTCAAAGGAACTTTTCCGAGGGTATACGTGACAATTCTGTTGCTGTTAAAACTGTGCATGCATATTGTTGGCAGCCATCTTCCTTCTCAGTTGACCTCGCTGACCTGCAAACAGCCACTTTTCCTTTCTGAGCAAACTACATGTGTAAACGCAGCCTGTATGCCTCATAGAGCATGTACGCTTGATAAAATATGGGGAACTCTTATTGATCACTTACAGCAATGTCAATTGGAAAGCTGTGTTTGTTTGCTTTTTTAAGAATTTTTTTTTTTTTTTGAGAAATGGAGGGGTATTTAACAAAGACAATTTTTTTTTTTCTGATTAAATTATATTAATACTGTGTTTGACGACAATATTACCCTATTTAGATTACATAATTCTTGCATAGGGAAGCTTACTCAAGATCAGTACATATTGATAACTGACAGAAAAAATAATTTTAAGATGCATTTACTATGGTATTTTACAATACATGTATGTATATCCACATGCCAATCGCTCTTTCATTTTCTTTTCTTTTTTTTAATAAAGTAATACATGTATTTTTCAAATTGATGATTTGTATAATGATAGTAACCTTTGGATCTTTGATGCACAGAATGATAATACTGTGAACTGCCTGAAGTTTTAGGCCCAAATTCACGAAGGTGGTACAATTGAAACCATGGTTAAACCATGGACAATTTGTATGGAGCGCCAAGTGTCGCATTGCCTATTTCGTTGCGAAATCAGTCACTTCGTCCATGAGATGACCATTTCGTTGACGAAATGTTGTCATTTCGTTGACAAAATGACTGATTTCGTAACAAAATAGGCCATGCGACACTTGGCACTCCATACAAATTGTCCATGGTTTAAACCATGGTTTCAGTTGTACCACCTTCATGAATTCAGGCCTTAGAGCCTTTATCTATTAGAAAAATGCAGAAATACACAGGTATTCAACTAGCAAAGTGATGTGTACCATACCTATACCAAAGCTAGACGTCATACATGTATATGCAAAATACTTTCATTTGAAATGGCCCCAAACTTTGGAAATCAGAAAACTGCGTAAATTACAATGAATACCTGGATTTTATACATTTGGACATAAGCTGAGCCATTAACACCACTTTCACAGTACTCTGGTGACAGCATAGATTAGCAAATGATTAAAAAAATAGTAACATTGATTTATGCTGCTTGGAATAGTCGTTAAACAGGTTCATATGGTCTGTTCTTCAATTTCTGTTTAGTTTTAGTATCGTGGTAATAATGTATTTGTTTTTCTCCAAGCTGCAGGTACGCACACTATTTTTATTCGTAATGCTTCCTTTGCATAGATCTTGTCGATGCTTTTCTCTTTCTTTCATTTTTTCCCCTGTTGTATATTGGTTTGTTCACACACACCCATCCAGGTGTACGTGCATATGTTGAGTGTGTGTGTGTGTGTGTGTGTGTGTGTGTGTGTGTGTGTGCGTGTGTGTGTGTGTGTGTGTGTGTGTGTGCGTGCATGTGTGTGTGTGTCAACTCCTTTTCTGGGAACGTACAACGTGTACCCGCACAATCTTCTACTTTCCCGTAGAATCCCCCTTCCATTTTCCTGATTTTTTAATACCGCTTTGAATATAACATACTCTAGTCTGATTCAAGAGCATCCTGTAACTTTATTACTGTATATGTAAAGCTCATTGTGTATACAGGAATGTACATATATATGGAATTTTCAAATTGTTGTTGCTGTTTGTTCTGTACATGAAGATGTATGATCCCCATTCAATTTGTGAAAAACTTAATAAAAATGAAATGTATACGAGTGTGTGTACATTTGCATCTGTCAGTTTTATTGTTGAAACAAAAGTGACAACTGGATATCTGGCAAAATGCTTTCAAAATTAGAGATCACAAGAAAATTCGACCTCAAGAACGGGTCAAAGGCAATTACCCCAGACCCTTCCCCTGGCCCAAATCCTAATCCTGAACCTAGTCCTAACCCTAACCCTAACCCAAACTCCTAACCCTAAACCTAACCCTAACCCTAATCGTTACTCTAACCTTACCACTTAGCAGTATTTAGCCGGATGGTAATTACCCTCGGGAGGTAATTGCCCTGATACATTCAAGAACATCACCCCTCGCTGACTCATCAAATAGTGCACATGGTCATGATTCCATAAGGTGTAACATTATACAGCAACTGAAAGACCAGCAAATAGCCTGTGAGAAAACCTTGGACAAAACAGCACAGAAGCACAAGTTTTTGTTTTGTTTAATGTTGTTCTGTTTTGTTCTGTTTTTGTATTGTTTTGTGGGGTGGTTTTTTTTTTTGGGGGGGGGGGTGGAGAGATGGGCTCAAGCATAAACTATGATAAAGTGATTGTAGGGGACCCCATCGTAAAGTGGACCTACAGAGTAACAACCATGACAATTGCTTTGTTAAATCGGGTTTCTCACTATATTAGGGTAAAGAAATAAATTTATGAAGAATTCAGACCTGCAACATCACCTTTTGTGATAAGAGGGTTTGTTTTATGCAACCTATTTATAATGAGGTATCGAGAAAATGACCAGAGTACTTGTTTGACACTAAACACCCTTGAATGGCTCTTTTGTGTTGACACTGCCTTATACAAGAGTACCCTGCCCTAATGTAGGCCTACATACATTATCCCAGCACTGAATTTTGGGGATTTACTTTTTTACACACTTGGTGCGAAGGGGACGTCATACATGCAGAGCTTTCTGCATTTATATAGGTGACACTGTCATCTCGTGTTTATTTATGTACAACATAATTGTTTATTTTCTTTGTATTGTTGGTCAATCCAGTTGTACAAAAGTGCTTTTCAAAGGCGCCCTGCAGTCTTGCATGGATTCATGCATCATGGAAATACACATGGAGCATAATACTACAGTGTATATGCATGTACATGTATGTAGGGTCAACATGAGTATACACAAGTCAAGATACAATGTACATGTATATTCAACTGGAGAGTGAATAAAACAATATGCATGCTATCATGCAGATATTAATCAGAATATCAAATACAATGTAGTGTGGGAAGAAACCCAGCTATTGTATCTTTATACACTCAAACAAAGACAAAAGGAAGTGTGTTCAGAAGACCTACACGGGACTGGATATGAGCCTTTTGCATCCCCTGTTTCATATTCCGTGAAAAGTTTGTTTACGGAGATACGATGCATTGATATTGCTGATATGATCGAACTCTTTTGCTTTCAGACAGAATACATTGCAAAACCCCCGGGTGGCTGGGACCAAGATATGTACATGTATTATGAATTCGTGTTTTCGTTGCCATGATATATGTAGATTGCTCTAAGTTAGATAGATAAATACAATGTAATCATGGACACTGAGCGATGCAACAATGGGGTCAGTCTATCGTATCGGTGGGTTTGGGTTAATGTACTTGAAGGAGTGTTTACAATGAAACATATTTTGACACGGTACATGGCCTATTTTCAATGGACATTGTGCATTTGTATTTCTTTTTGTAGCAAACTTGATTACCCCCCCCCCCCCTCTCTCTCTCTCCTCTACGTATTAGAATTACATGTAGTATACAATTATATGAATAGGGCCTACAATGTACATGTATCATGACAAGTAACTGTACATAACCATGAGAACCTATAAATTATTGAAAGTGAAATCGTGGAGCTACACAATATATATTAGTGAAACCAACAACACAGCCACTCTTGAAACCTCTCGGACTAGACAATTCTCGACGATCGTCTCACAACCGAATCCTTCGGCTATTACGGGTTGTAACTTTTTATTATTTTCCATTGTCACCATGATGTTTTGTTCTTATGTATCGATTGCTTTGCTGCTTAACAACTTTTTTCATCAACATTTCAATTGATAGCGTGTAATTTAATATCTTGGCAGTCTAGTGCACGGGCCCTGGTGTGAACCTATCCGCCAGACCACAGTTTAATAGTAAAGCCTTTCATTATCCATCCAAACTCAAAGATATTGATTGACATCCACTTCGGTATAAAGTGTGAGATGCTAAACCGTATTATGTCTTCCGATTATCTCAGTGACGAAAGTTCAGAACTTAGGATTGAATCCGTCTGATAAATCGGACCCTTGGACATCTTCACAGATTCATACAAACTATGAAATACACAATGAGAATTAAAGAGACGGAGAGTCCGAGAGAGAAAGAGAGAGAGAGGGGGGGGGGGAGGAGTACTTGAATAAGTCCCATATACAACGATCCTTGTCAAGACTTCCAAGAACTGAGAGGCATGTACAGGAATTTTTATTTCCTTAATTCATTCATTTCTTATGAAGGAGGTAAGTCGTGAGCTCTTTCATTGTATTAAAGAGGTGAACATTCGAGGATTTGTCTCATACATTGTAATGATGTTTTTGCTCTCATGCAGCATCGGGGAATGTTGTTGTCCTCCTACCAAGCCACGACGGCACATGAGTTTCACCTTCACACTTGGAAAGGCGTAGCTTTTCTTAATTTTCTAAAACTAAAACAAAAACAACACAAAAAACTGCACTGACGTTACCTGCTTATAATTCTGCATTCATTGAACCCGTATACCCTATGTATGTTTGGAGTAAGTTCCCCTTTGAATCAATTTGTCATCATGACTGGAAAAGAAGGCTTCAACTGTTCGTGACGTCACAGCATATAGTGGAACGATATAAGACTATAGTATGATTTAGTGCATTATATCATTTTAAGCGTAAATGTTATTCCTGGCTCTGGCAGATTGGCCCTATGCGCTCTAATCATTTTCCCCCTGTAGTGATTCCGAGTAAATAATTGACAATCGATTGTATGAATACGATAGGGAATTTCTAAGCTCATCCGGCTTCCTTGAATGAGAAAGATGATAGCACCCCCCCCCCCCCCCCAAAAAAAAAAAAAAAAAAATATATATATACACACACACACATATTATATGTATGTATATATTACAGGAAGTATATTGATTGCTCCTGCCTGCATTCTTGTTGTCATTATTTCGTTGTGAGTGTAGTTTAGTCGGTAAATTCATCGCGTTTCCAACAAACGACCCATGTATGATTTTGGCATCAATCTCCAGCCATGATTAATTATTGTTAATCATGCTGAGGTGGAGCCAATCTGAAGGTTATGATCCGATTTGGACTTGCTGCCCCGCGATCTCCCCGACATTGTCATGACAGCTCAAGGATATTATTATGTCGATCTTTTTTTTTTATCCTTACCACGGCGATATTCGCGGGGGTTTGACATCCGTCTACAGTTGTTTACAAGGCCTGAACCTGGCTGTCACCCGAGGATCTTAAAGAGAAAGCTACTATCACCGTTCTTGTTGCGTTTAAAATCAAAGCGTTATTTATATCGCGTTATTTTGGATCATGACCCAAATTTCGAAATCTTTCTTAGTGTCAATTTCAAAAATCTTTATTAGCGTGAACACAAATAACGCCTTAGTTCGCGAGATTTTGGCCGCGATCCAAAGCGCGATAATTGACTTGTACGATTTGCTCTTTGTTTTGGTTTATTTCATGCAAAAACACGCAGAGTTGTGAAGTCTGAATGGTGACCATTAAAAAAAAAAAAAAAGAATCGAAAATTGATCCTATGATGCATTGTGTGTGTCGCTTTATCTTTTTTTTTTTTCTTTCTTTTTTTTACCAGATGTACATGTTGCTCGTCGCACGATCATCGCACGAGCTCAGCACCCACGAGTCACACGGCCCACGGGCTAGTGACACCCACGATCGAGTCATACGGTCCACGAGCTATACACCAAGTAAAACAGGTGCACTTCTCTAGCTATAGATACTATGTAAAACAGGCCCATATAGGCAAATAAGGTCCCCGAGCTCGAGACTAGGCAAATAATTAAGACCCACGAGTTCGAGACGTGGCAGAAAAGGTCGACGAGTTCGACACTGAGTAGGTCGTACATTAAGATGTAATGTCGAGCTCGAGATCGTTGGCCTTTTTTGCCTAATTTCGAGCTCGGGGCCTTAATAGCCTATAGTTTAGCTCACTGGCCGTACAGCTTGCTGGCCTTTATAGTTGGATGTCGAGTTCGTACTTGGGCCTTGTTCACTTCAATCAGGGGTGCGCCACCTCCCTGCTTTAATAGTGTAAAGCTAGTGGGCTGTAATGACTCGTGGGCTATACATGTATAACTCATGGGCTGTATGACTCATGGGCTGTATGACTCATGGGTCTCGAGCTCGTGACGTGCATCCATATTAGATTGGCATGTATTATGTAGTCTTTGTATATACGTTACTATAGTTAAAGCACACCGCATTCCTACATGTTGCATGCAATCATTTCGATCCCTTGTTGTTTTTATCGTTGGCTTTTGTTTAATTTGATTCAGATCTCGATGTGGTTATGAATACTAGATCTTTTTTTTAATATCTCCCTGTTTATTTGAATAAATTAAGAACGACACTGAAAAAGGAGTAGGCCAACTTAGGAAGGACGAAGAGATTTTCCAGGAGGTAAAAAAAAACTTTTGAAAGGGGGAAGACGGTGTACAAAGGAGCTAGGAGCAAAGGAGCTTCCAGATTGGGGTACAGTAGAATAGCGAACCAACTAAAAAAAAAAAAAAAAAAAAAAAAAACAGAATCCGGAGGCTGAAAGCGCGTGCTCAGGGGATAAAAGATTAAAAGTTTTGACGCATGCGCAGGTCACTTCTTCGCAAATGATCGCGACCCTTGTTTCGAAAAAATTATTATACAGTGAGAACGATTTATCCAAAAGAAACGGCCCTGATCGCCACCCAAAATTCGATATTGGTTTGTTGTTGTTGTTGTTGTTGTTGTTGTTTTTTTTTTTTTTTTTTTTTTTTTTCTTTACAAAGCATAGTATGCCTACCTGAGATTTTTTCTCTCTTTCGATTGTGTATTGCTCCAAAAGATAGAGTGGAGGTCACACTCTATTTTCCTTTATTTTTTATATCGGTCCAACAGGTCATTAATTCAATGGACTCGTTGGCCTTGCGTCTGTTGTTCTGTCCTGATTGCACCGCTAGGTATACCGCGATAAAAGCATCATTGTGCTCTTTGTTATGACAAACTGCAAACAGTATCGCTATTATCGATGCCATTATCGCAGCTGCTGACGATCAAAATTACAACGCGAAACAAAACAAGCAAAAGTAATACAGTGCAAATAATGTGTACTTTTTCAAAATGTTTATAACCAAAATAGTATTCGTATTCTTTTTTTTTCTTTCTTTTACTACTGTTTCTTCTTGTTGTTGTTCTTTTTCCACACTTAAAGGGGAATTTTAGACGATTTTCATTATTTCACATCACGTAGTAAACATAAATTGATAGTGCCAGGTATTGATTTGTTGAATTTATTGTGGTTCTTGAGAAGATAAACCAATACTCTGAAAAACCCAAAACAATTTACACTGGACAAGGATGATGACGTTTATGCAAAAGATGCTAGTATTCCAGTAATGGTGCAATGTAATACCATTATAATACCACTTGCTTAACAAATTCACCTGTGTAGAATTTATGCATGCTTTCTTCTCTAAATTGTTCTGCTTCCTTTAGCACCCATCGTACATTCTTATGTGAAGCTGAAGCTCATCCTCGTTCATTGTTCGAATTTTGAAAACTTTTTGTTATTTGCATCGCGGTCACAATAAATTCTAAATCTCTGTAAACAGTATAACAAATTTATACTGTATAATTATGTTGAAAATGCTAAAGTCTGATAAAAATAATCCGGAGTTCTCCTTCAAGGGCAGTTTGTTTCAAATAAAGTCTTGTTTTACTTCTTGAAGCCCTGTGTTTCTGACATACATTTCACACAGGGAATATAATGGATGTTACAGTTGAAAAGAGGTGAGACGTGGTAGTCCTGCTTCAGTGTGTCACATTTTCGTCGACATTGAACAATATTGCCGCCGCGTAGTTGCTGTGGAACTCGGCGGTGATGAAGATAGTCACGATGACGTCGATGATCATGTTATGATGTATATATAAGGAAGCGAATAGTGGTGACGGTTGAGATGAGAAAGATGACTACCAGGTGGTAATCGTTTTGATGGCGAGGTTGACGAGGAGGATGAGAATGATAAAGAGTAACGATGATGATGAATAGGGTGATGAGCATGATGGGGATGATGAGGGTATTGATGAGGATGAGGATTCAATTTATAGTAGATCCGATTTGAAACCCGTTATGTGTCTGTTCGTCTGGTTTCAATGTATTCATTAACAATCTTGTTAACATGGTTAACCATTTGCATTTTGATTCAACTATGTGCAGACCTATATATACAACTATCACATACTTTCAGACACTTTTACACTACAACATTGTCAAATCTGGAATAAATCGAGTTTAATGATCACTCATTTATTGTAAATTTATTCACAACCAAGTGTTTGTCATGGATGAGGCTGAATATCTTTTCAAACATTATCTATACCTATATCCTGGATGTGTTTCCAATCATGATTAGAAAGACTGAGCTGGCAAACCTGTCCTTAAGCGGCCACCCGAGGGAGACAAAATACACAGGTGGCCGCTATAGACGATGTCTTCAGGGTTTTTCTCTCTGGGGATTTTTGTAGTGGCCGTTCACGGCAGGTGGAAGCTATATAGACAGGTGGTCGCAAAGGCAGGTTTGACTGTATCTTTTTTTTTTATATTCATTAAAGGGATGGTATAGCATTGGCTAAGGTGAGGATTTTTTGTGACGTGTGAGATACTTAGAAATCATTTTATGTAATGTTAAAGACAGAACAATTCTAAGAGGAATTCAGAGCTCATTAGATGAAAATTGGCTTTGAAATTGCCGAGATATCTAAAAACAAAGTAGAACAAAGCGATTCTAATAAAACGGTGGGTCCCTCCTTTTATTTGGATCGCTTTGTTTTGGATATCTCAGCCATTTCAAAAGTTCCTTTTAGAATCTTATGTTCTTACACATTTCATAAGAGATTTCTCATTATCTCAAAAAATCATAATCAAAAATCGTTGAAAACCTGTTGCCCCATCTCAACCAAAACTGTACCATCTCTTTACTTGTCAAAAAAGAATGAACACAAATAGGCAATCTTTTTTCTTCCTTTTTTTTTTTGCAGAATATAAGCAGTCTCACTTGTCAAGACTGAAGTGAAACGAAAATGTTGGGCACGAGAATATGAAACATACTAAATTTAGGAGGAAGAGAAAAAAAAGGAATAAGGGGAGAAGGTGAAGTAGTTAAAAAAAAAGAAATAGAAAAAGGAGGAAAATGAAATGAAAAAGAAGAGAACATAGTAAAAGATCAAGAAGGAGGTTCAATGAGGAGGGGGAAAGACGAAGGAGGAAAGGGAAGAGGAAGTGTTGAAAAAGGAGTTGAAGAAATCAAAAGTGTAGGAGCAAGAAGTTGACGAGAAAGAAAAGAAGGATTAATGAATGAGGAACTCCATTCCGCCGATCCTTCCGATTGTAATTTGGATCATTACAGAACCATTTATCACCATTTTGTGCTCTTCATTCAACGTGAGCTCTCTATGGATATTTGCACTACTTAATCGGAAGCTTTCAGGTCATTCCTGTCGCTCGCGGATTACCAGGAAAAGTGAGTCACAGTTGCGTAATTTTCCAACTCGTCGCAGTGCAGAGAGCGCGCGCCAAATTTTAGACAAGATTGTTTCAGTGTATGCAAGTCAAGCGGGAAAACGTACTGTGATGATATATAGGCCTACTATATTTTTATGATGCATATGGCAGCACCAGGGCTTGTCACTAGTCTTATTTTTTATTTTTTATTTTTTTTTTGTGGTGGTCCTTTTGGGCCGCTAAAATCTTTCAATCTTTCAACAACAACAACAACAACGACGACGACAACAACAACAACAACAACAACGACGACGACGACAACAACAACAATGTAATGGCCCGAATCAAATGAAAACATCACAATCTATTTCTGATCATAGTTGTCCGATTGGGCCACACACACACACACACACACACACACACACACACACACACACAAAATGAAAAATGAACTTTTTGGAAAATTTGGCGGCCCGACAAAACTTTTTGGCTGCGTTTATCAACTTTTCCACGTTGGAATACCCTCTATCATAACTCGTTTGCAAACGCCTATTATGTCGGATCGCGTTTATCGACTTGTTGCGTACTCCTGTAGGCCTACATGTATATCAAGTGGCCCCGATGACACGCGGCGATGATGATTATACCGTAGACTTCCATGTGTTTGTAGTTATATGCTGTAAGGACTAAAATGGAACACTATATCAGAGATAAATGAAAACAAAAATGTAACGATGCAAGACATGGATCAGTCCAAAAGTAGTCCAAAAGTGAATGATGCTTTGTATTTGTAAATACAAGGTCTGGGGTTCGCATCTTGCTCGGTGCGTTCATCCGGCGTTCATCAGTGGACGAGATGTTTTCAACCAGGTGTGTAGATAGGTGCTTGGCAATAATAGTGATAACTGCAAACCCTCTGGAAGAACAATATCAACACATAAGAAAGTATACTCTGGGATAAATAACACCATTTTATCTTTATCATCGTTATCATTATTACTATTACTTTTATTACTACGATTATTAATATTACTATTTATTATCATTATCATTATTTTATTATTATTTTCATTATCATTATTATTATTATTACTATTTTTATTATTGTTGTTGTCGTTGTCATCATGACTATTATTACTATTTTCATCTTACATCATGAGAAGTGGTAAGTGGCAATATAAGTGCTTCTTGAACTTTTTTTCAGACCTTTTTTTGTTCTCTGTGCATAAACTTTTTTTTTCTATTGACGTTCTTTACCTGAGAGGCACACATTCTATACAAGCTTTGTATTTTTAGTGGGTCCCTCCATATTTGGCAGTTTGCATATTGTTATTTCATTTTCATCACTACAGTTTTCATGAAAATGTATAATTACTAAAAGGTTCCACTACTATTGTATACTGTTAACTGCTAATGAAACGTTATTCTATGTCACAGGAAGTAAAATGTCTGTGTTTTCGTCGAAAAATAAAATAACATTTGAATTGAATTGAAATGAAATGAATTGAATAACTATCATCACTTTTCATTATTAGTATTATGTTTTCTATTATCATCATGTGGCAACATTTCTGTTATTATCGTCATCACTTTTTTCATTACTATTTATATTAATCATTCCATTCTACAGAATTATGCTTTAAACGCTGACTTTAGTGCAATGTACATGTAATTGATGTGAATGCGTGTTGCCTTCTCATCTGCGTCAGTTGTGATACATCTTGCGGCTTTATAAAGGTCATATTCAGAGTACTTACACGAAGCCTGTATCGTAATCACCGTTGTTTGACCTTAAATTGTTGGATGAATCATTAATACCATTTTTGGTGCAAGGAATCATATTTGCGCTTATTGTTGCATTTTGTTTCCCCCTCGTGATTAAATCTTCCCAAAATCTCAAGTATATCCATCACCATACCAACCTCCCCTGAAGACACGCGAACTTACTCTCTTGTTAATCGCATCATCCCACTTGGGACCTTGCCGAGTAGGGATAAACGCAGGATTTGCTCGATATTACTGTCTTTTGCGATGATCTTGCCTAAAAGTGATAATATACCCGCATTCAGGACGAACTGAATTCTTATCTTCGATGTTCCCCTGCCTGGCTTTTCTCCTACAGACGGAACATGTAAGTCTATACTCATGCACTGGAATAAAGGCAATCCTACTCGTTCAAGAGCCACACAGTGTGATTTACAATTGTTTTTTTTTTATGCAGTTTAGATGTGTTAGAAATCCCCACCTGAGTGAAGCGTAACTCCTGAAGACAACTTATGTGATGACAAACACTTGAAGGTTGTGAGTCTTCAAAGTTTTTTGTTTTTTTTTTTACGTTTATTTAATAATAAAACAAAAAATTACAGCAATCGTAACATATAGACATAATTGCACAAAGCAAAAATCTGTAATATGAAAGACTTTTCCTCTTGGAAAAAAAACAACCCAGAGAACAGAACATTTTTTTAAGCATCAAAATCAATTCTCCAATTTTGCAAATGGCAAGATAAATTATATACATTTTTAGCTTAATAATTCCTTACATCCTTGTTACTAATACCATAGATCTTTGTTACTAATGCCTAAGATCCCTGTTAAAGATACCTTAGATCCTTGCTTCATTTCAACTGAGATTTTAAGCCAACAACAGCAAAAAGGTTTGGCTTGGAAATTTCAGATATGGATATGGCATTTCAACAGCACAGATACAAAGGACTATTTCTTTAAAAATTTAAAATCCAATCATTTCTTCTTCTTTTTCTTCTTCTTCTCTTTAGAGAGAGAGAGAGAGAGAGATGACAGGTGCAATCTCCATTTCGTATTATCATGGAATATTGTCGTACACTTGAATGGATCACTTGCCTGTTCCAACTCTTAGATTCAAGCATTATACTCAATTGCTTTGCTCAATTGACTTTGTGTTGCATCCAGGTATTATGAAAAAGAAATGGAGAAATAAAATCAAACAATCAATTAAGCAAACTTTAAATTCTCTTTCTCATACATTGGGACATTCACAAAAAAAAAGCATAATACTAATACATAAAATATATGTTTCACGGTCTCTGTCACAAAATGTATACAAGAGGGAATCTCTTCCTTTAGATTTTGAACAGGATATCCAGAAAACAATAGTTCTATGAAATATTTCACTAAAGCCAGGGAGATTGAACTTTACATATCCCTTGATAAAACACATGTAGACGAGTATAGAGAGCATCTATAGTACATTTTTAAATTAATTATTCTCTCAATGTGTATCATCTGGCAAAGAACATATGAAGAGTTTGTTTGCAAAAACCGATAAGTCCATTTTTGAAGATTTTGAAGTACGGTCTCTGTCATAAAGTACAAAATAATACCTTTTAAATGATGTATTGGTCACTACATATAAAGGTTCATTTTTGAAGTTATGGTCAAAAGAAGCAAAGGTTTTCTTATTATTCTCTTTGTTTTTCTTGACCTTTAATCGCAAATATCTCCATTTGGCAAATATGGACTTATCGGTTTTTGCGAACAAACTCTTCATATATCCTCTAAAAAAAACGAACTTATTTATGAGGGTTTCATTCGTCACAGAAAAAAAGTATATCAGTATTTTGTGACTTTTTCACATTGCTTTGTTTTTAGAGTTTCACCATGCACGTTCTAAGATCATGTGTATTTTATAAGCCACCCAACGAGAGGAGAGTGTTATTAAAAAAAAAATAGTTCATCAGTTCATAAAATTATATGTATCTAGGAAAAGATGAAAGATTAAGAATATCATTTACAAATGCAGTGCCCTTACGAAAGTAATCTTCATAAGTAAAAAAAAAAAAAAAAAAAAAAAAACTTTTTTTTAAAGAGTTTCACCATGCACGTTCTAAGATCATGTGTATTTTATAAGCCACCCAACGAGAGGAGAGTGTTATTAAAAAAAAAATAGTTCATCAGTTCATAAAATGATATGTAACTAGCAAAAGATGAAGGATTAAGAATATCATAATTAGAAATGCAGTGCCCTTATACGAAAGTAATCTTCATAGTAAAAAAAAAAAAAAAAACACAACTTTTTTTTTTTAAATTTGAAGTTACAATCAAAATACAGGGAATAATTTCCAAATTCTTTTATGCAAATTGTCCTCGAAGAATCGATAAAATACCATCCAAAATTACATCATATATTTTCGGGTGGAGTAACTTTCGGTAAATCGGCACTCCTGTTACTAAAGCAACTGCGAGTTCTAAGTTTGATAGTTTTCCACCTAAGACATTACATATTTTTTTTTTTTTTGTGCTATAGAGAGATTTAACATAAGGATCAATCATACGGACGTCAGATGTTACAAGAAATATTTCCTCTTGATTCTCTCTGTTCCTATAATGTAGATTCCATATGAATGTATAAAAAGTTAATGAAGATCCTTATGAAAAATAAACAAGGATTTTTAAGTAAGTTACTTGAAAAAAGGTACAAACACTGGCAATAACAACGCTTTTTTATAAAAACATATCTGTCCAGTGAAAATAAAATTTCCAGCAGCTTAAACATGTTAAAGTACCTTCAATCTGCTTTCATCTAAGTAAATAAACAAGGTCTGGAATTAAAGATTAATTTCAAGGGTATAGAGAACTAGCTCTTTTTCGAAAAAAAAAAAGGGCAATCCTTAATTCTTGCTTCTGACCGTGGCCCATTAGATTTATACAACCAGAACATTCAGCTAAAAATAATTATTGATTACAAAAATATAATACTTCAAAACCACTATTTAAGTATCTATTAGAACCATTTAAACTGAAAATTGCCTATATATCCTTGACTGTATATAAACCTATTAAAATACCTTTGATATCATCGTATTTTGATTGATTGCCAAGGCCATTGGTTTGAATACAAGTAAAAACAACTAGGCCCATACAGTGAAATTGGACAGCTCTGAAAATGACCTCTTTCAGTATCAATAATGATAATCTAATATTAGTAGGAAAGGTTTTCACTTATACTACAATAAATTGTATACTACGCCAATTGACAATTTTTTCTTCAAAATCAAAACGATGTCAGCCTAAAGCTTTTTGTAATTGACGTTATGGTTTATGCTGTCAAAGAATAGCACCGAGACCCCGCTTTATCAAAACATATAATCGATTATAAATTTCCTTACCACACAGGCTGCCATATATGATAAAAATCAATTATATAATCAATTATAATTCTTCATAAAACAGAGCCCTGGTATGCTATATAATCCGCACATCGAGAGATAATATGTCTGTGCAGGAACGAAGCGAGAAAACAACAACCAATAAAAACAGTCGGTAAAAACCGAAGTCAAAACTCGCAAATAGAGGAGAGTCCTGGTCGGTTGGAAATCGGTTGAAATCCAAGATGGACTTTGGGGAGTCAGCATCCAACATGGATTATGCAGGGAGTCAACCTCAATGTCCAATTGAATGAGACGTCGCATCCGTAATGTTAAAGGGATGATATAGTATTGGTTGATGTGAGGATTCAGATTTTAACTTTTTGCGAGATGCTGAGAAAGCGCTTTATGAAATATAATTGAGCATACAACTCTAAGAGGAATTCAAAGTTTATTTGATGAGAATCGGTTTTTGAAATGGCTGAGATATCCAAAAAAAACAAAGTAAATAAACGAAGCGATCCTAATAAGGGGTTGGTTCCACCTTTGATGACGTTCGCTTTGTTTTGGATATCTCAGCTATTTCAAAACCAATTTTCATCAGACAAACTTTGAAATACTCTTAAAATTCCATGCTTTTTAATATTTCATAAGAAGATTCTCATTAGCTTAAAAATCATCCTAAACAAATGTTGGAAAGCTGAAGCTTTATCTCAATCAAAACTATACCATCACTTTTAAGCCTCCTCATCAACCGAAAATAATACCTTCTGGAATCAACTTTACGTCCTACACGACCACAAAATTTTGATTATTCCAGAATTTGGGAAGGGAAGGACAATCCACTTCCTGCGTCGTATAAACCAAAAGTTATACATGTAGTTCGTTCATAATTAAGATGATGCCCCTGATAAGTTTGAATGCTACGCCGTACTGAACTCACTCGAGATAAATGGAAATCAGCGACATGTGCAGGCGTATGTCAGGCCTGTGCTGATATCGGTTGTTGTTTTTATTTCCGCCTTCAGATGAAAAATATACACAAGTTGCATATAGGTCCTACATTGCATATACAACGTACATAAGAAACGGGGGATTGCCCGTTCAGCCATATCTGCAGAAATGACTATTCTTCCACAGGGTCCCGTATGAATGATTATCCTATCGCAGTCAGTCGGTCTTTTGACTAAGGTTTCCTTCTCTGTTCATGCCTAGAAAACTACTCATCTCTTGCGGATGTAGGCCTATACCCCCTATAGAGATCAGTGCTACCAAACACATATCATGTTGGTTACCGAGAACCACTCCATGATCAGAGAGGGAGGGGATGGGGTGGAAAGAAGGGGGGGGGGGGCGAACCCCTATGATTCCCCACATGTTTGATTCGTATTCTTATTCCAGGTCGTTGGTACTGAGCAATTCGCACTAGGCCCTCACACGGAAAAAAAATACTTATAAGTACAGTTTGTATACGTCTGTCCGCCTGTCCCGGAGGAGTTTTATAACATTTTTTTTTTACTTTTTAGTTTTACGGTCCTCCTCAGGCCTCCGGACACAACAGTATAGGAGGGGATTTCCGTGAAGCGTGTTGTAGTAGTCTCCGCGGAGCATATATCCCCGACGCCAAGATACAAACTATCTTTCGGTCAGGTCAATGCACGTCGATGCTTTTTCCTCGCTCTTCCAGACCAGGATCGAGGTGTCTCACCTCCCTGGCCAGACAATGTGTCTTGCATCCGCAATCATGGCAATGATCGCAAAAACGAGGTCAGCGGAGTAAGAAGAAATTGAGTGTTTTCACGTAAAATCCGTTACTGTAACAATACTCGCCAAGCGAATAATACGTGTACATCGACGCTGCATGGCGATTCTGTACTTTGACCTTTGCCTCTCCATGTCTCACGTTAGAAATCAGCTCGGCGAATCGTTGATCCTGCCAAACGTTGTGTGTTCACAGTTCACAGAAGTTTTACCGCGTGTGGATGGATGGGGTTCGGGATAGGGATACAACAACTGATTCAATTGATCAGCAGCAACAGTACAATCAAGTCCTCCGCGTGAGTAAAGGCGATATGAATATTTCTTATGTTCGGCGGTGAGTTCTCGTTCCTGGAATCAGAAATGAACGAATGAGTAAAATGTGAGGTACAGTGTATATGTATTGAGAGAGACCGATCATTGTCATATCAGGCAAACAGCGGATTCGTTTAAGAGCATATGGAATATAATGCAACTTGCGGTTTGTCGTCTCCGGGAATAATTCACGAGATATAATGTCGCCGGCGATTCCGGCCTCTTACCCTGCCCTGAGACCCCAAGTTGGTAAGTGAACGTAACCGACTTTTCCGTGTCCACTTTATCGCCACCCGACCAAGACAACTGGTCGACACTTTATTTTGGATAACTACTAAAGCGAGACTGTATCTCACCGGATAAAGAATATTTTCGGTTCTTTTTAGGATGTCGATTTAACACTTAGAGGAAACCAAAACCCAAAGAGCACTGTGGCATGTGGATTGAGTGAAAGCAGCCACATTGGTAGAACATATTAGTGAAAGTTTGAGAAAAATAGGACAATGCAAAAGTTAGGAATTTTTAAAGTTTTGTACTGTAATGACTGGATGAGGAGACTTCTAGAGTTCATGACGTCATGTTTTGACAACAATACGAGAATACCACCAAAAAAAAAAAAAAAATCATGAAAGTTACACATTTGATCAACTTCATACTGACATTTGTTAAGGGTAGTAATTATTCCCCTTTCTTTCTAAAAGCATTTAGTCAAGTGCTCTTTCATCACGCTAGAAAAGTGAAAGCATGTTGAATTTTCTTGATATTTTCTCTATTGTCCTCACAGGGCATGATGTTAACACCAAAACCTTTGAAATTCATAATTTTTGCATCGATTGTCCGATTTTCCTCAAACATTCTCTGTTTGAGCTTCTTTCACTCAATCCACATTCCTCTTTGGGTTTTGGTTTCATTTAAGAGTCTTATTTATAAAGTTAAAGAAAAAAGGTCAAATAACTTTAGATTAATGATGATAATTTCGACGACAGACGATTTCTTTTTGTTTCATTTTTGGATCAACTCTTTACGCCACAATCACGTACCGTACTTGTTCCTTGAAGGCCAGTATTGGCCCTGTGTGCATGGCTTTTCTGTCTCGAGATGGCCCACTTTAATGTTTGCAGTCGTGACACATGCCTCTTCGCAGAATGTTATCGGCGACGTAAATTGCTCATTTAAAAAACCGAAGTGAGTCATTGTAGCCTCCTGTGTATATACCCTGCAAAATCTAGTTGCACGTTAATGCAGTGCAGTGAGGCATTATACAGGAGGAGGAGGAGCTAAGGCAGAAGTTTTGTTTGCACATCACGTTCTGTTGTACAAAAAAATGTTTATGGTGCTCCATCACCCCCCCCCCCCCCCAGCTCTTGTATGGTCATAATTATACCGATCGGGCAGCTAAGACCTTGGCCGTACCAAACAAACGGTGTAATGACCTGCATTCCCCTCAATAAACCCATCATTGGTCCAAATCGTAAGAAGGTATACAAGCTACATTTTCCGTCTTTCTCCTCCCCTCATCCTCCTCGTTCGTCTTTCTCATCATCATCTTCTTCTTGGTGTCCTCATTGTCATCCTTTCCTCATCCTTCTCTTTTAATTATCCTTTGTAGTCTCTTCATCATCATCCTCTTACTAATCATTTTTCTTCTTGTATTCCTCACCCTCATCTTCCTCATCCTCTTCATCATCCTGCTCCTCCTCTTCATCGTAAATGTGTCATCATCGTCTTCCTTATCGTTCTGTTCTATTCTTTTCTCCTCCACATCAGTGAATAGCTAATTGTTAAAACTGATATCATCATTTGAATGGATATAACAATTATAATAATTTCAAATGGAGCATGTACACCGCGGGCATGAATTAGTGTACATAAGAACTAGAAATATTACTATGTATGTCGACTGGCACTCCCCCGCCATCCGTTATTCCAACAAGTCTATAGAACATCTGGCTAACACGAGACAACAGCTTAATATGATTAATCAAATAATAATCATTATCTTTATAACACCAATTTAATGAATTGAATTTCCAGGGAGACCGTATGTAGACCTCAGCAGTGCTAGTTTTACAGGATGATAAAGCGGCCTAATTAGGTGAAAGCAAACGCTGATCTGCAGACAAACACACGCATACAAGTACAAACACACACACACAAACACACAGAGGGCCCGGACGGTAGACATAATTATGTTTCTCATTTGAACTCGTTGTTCTGCTAGCTGCTACAAGGAAATTAGCATGTGTTACACATGGCACCCGGAATTATTGTCTAAGGTTCCTTCTTATGTATATTATGAAGGACTTGTATCCGCTGTTTCCTTGTTACGTCAACTGGTCTCACTTTCATGATCCCACGTTTTGATTGATATACTCGTGGCTGGTATAGACTATTAGAAATACCATACCACCAAATGCTCTAGGCGGTAAACCTTAAAGGCATAATTTACCATTTGCAGATGAAACAAAAACTCAGCATTGGTGCTTCAAAATAGTTCTAAAATGTGAGTTACGGATAGGAACAACCAATGTAAAAATTTGAAGCAGTATAGTTGATGTTAAGTATTGTTAAATATACAAAATGTGAACAATAGTTATAATAAGAATGTTTCCAGACTATTAAAACCGTCTACAGTTATGGTTTAATGAGAGAAATAGTGATATCTCCTTATATTTTAGGCTATATTGCAAAAATTTTATATGGTAGGATATTTTGTGATTCAACTGACCTACACATATGCATCAAAAAGTGATATCTTGAACATTCTTTAAGTCACTGGTCCCAAAGGTAAATACATGTAGGACCTTTAAGCAACTATCACTCCATAATTATCTCTTTACAAGCGAGTTTAGCAAAGCGCTTACAAGTCTAACTAACTTAATAATTTCGTTATAACCGAACCCAAAAAAAAAAAAAAACCAACAACAATAAAAAAAATAAAACAGATCTAGAGCTGATAATTTTGCGAACTGGATTTTTATTTCGTCGTAACCGGAATTTCGTTATAACCGTGTTCGTAATAACGGGAGTGCACTGTATTTAAATACGCAAACAGTAGTTCAGAAGTATGAAAGCTTGAGATTACGGTTTACCATTCTATGTAAGACTGCATGTATAAATGTTTGGGAACCAACTACACGGTGCTCGTTGGACAAGGTGCCATTTTTTTATTGATCCAAAACGCTTTGAAATATTACTGTACAACAACATGGACATAGTGCTGAGCTGCATGCAGGGTCACATAACTTCATTGTGCAAATGTCGCATGTTTACCACGTGATTCGTTGTTTTAAAGTTGCACTAAGCAGACCTGGTATTAAGCCAACCTTTCTGTTACATTTTGCTCCGAACCTGTAATTAAATATCTGATGACCATGTAGTGTACATTCGTATGAATTAAATCACTTATGTATAGGCCTACATAGATGTTATTATAAATGCAATAGGCCTACCTTTCATTTAAAAAGCAACCAAAATTATGGCCGACGATAGTGCTCAGCACATTAGTGATAATGAATGTTGGATAAAAAGGTGTGAACATGATGGTAGGCTGTGGGCAAATCCGTCATCTGTATCAATACATGAACAAACAACATCAGCAAGAACATCTGAATAAAAGATTAACACATTTGGATATTACAACACCATGGCATACGGAGCTGTAAAGAATTAACAGTTCCATTACAACCAGTAACATGGTGTTGTTTTTCAATCAGAGAAGACAAGAGGTGACGAAATGTTTTGATATCGATTGAACGGGTTCATTCGGAGCGATATATCGTGTTACGCGAGACGTTATCCATTCGGGAAGCTCAATCGCACCCGAGACACATGAGCTGCTACACCGAAAGCGACTATTAAACAGACATCCGATACTCTCATACCTCATAGAATAACAATAACGTTAGGCATGGTCGTATGATGCAGAGAATCTGGGAGACTCTCGTATACAATAAGATACTTTTTATTGAAGCACATTTATTGAAAATACGTACTTCATTGGAAGGAATTTATTACAAGTGCTCATCCTGTTTCCTATTGCGAGTACCATTATACCATTGGAGCTGCGTATCTCCGTATGATTATATACATTAGCCCTCTCTGAAATCATGGAGTTATACTCTATGCTGAAACCTCCGATTCTGACGTATACTGTCGCATATGAGGAAGAAGAGAGAGAGAGATGATATCATTTAGCCCTACTCTCTAAAATAAATAAATTAATAAATAAATAAAATAAAAAAAGTGAAAATGTTCACTCTTGAAGGAGTGAATAACAGAAAAGAGTGAATTTAAAGTGAAATTGGAGTGAATTTTGGGTGAAAATGTTCATTTTCACTCGTTTTAGAGTGACCTCAGGGATCTCTCCAAAATCTTCGAGTGATCCCTAAGGTCACTCCAAAATGAATGAAAAAAAAAAAACATTTTCACCCAAAATTTACTCCAATTTCACTTTAAATTCACTCTTTCTTGTTTTCACTCCTTCAAGAGTGAATATTTTCACTCGATTTTTTAGAGAGTATGCAAGCCAAAGAATAGATTGTTACGTGCTACGAATATGTGAGTTTTTAATCGATGGTGCCAAACGCGATCGAACCGGGAGAACACGTGACTTGCCCTTTTGTGTTCGACTAAAATGATAGATATTTGACATCGTGAGGCGTAGGCAGACAAAATAAATAAATAAATAAATAAATAAGTAAATAAGTAGATAGACAAATAAATAGATAAATAAATAAATAAATAAATAAATAATGAAAGGAAGAATGTCAACAGAACACGCGGTTATACTAATGATAATAATTTCTTATGATCACCAGAGCGGGACAGTTGAAAAATGGACCCCACATTGTCTTGGCTTCACCTATACGGAAGCATTGCCCAGTAGACCCTTGAATTTTATGATACATTTAAAGCCTAATCTTGACTCAGAATGATGTTTTTGTTTTTGATTTGTTATGTCTTGTTATTATATTTTCGCGAACAAACACAAGCACATACACGCGATAAACATTGTCTCCTTTCCAGGTGTTTTAAGAAGGTGATAGTCTTATTTGTCTATTATTTTAGGTCATTTCTATTTTCCATGTTATGATTAGGCCTACCATTCTTATATTCGATCCATGTAAGAAAACAATGTACTGGCATCATTACCTCGTATATTCTAACCTGACGGTTTAAATTCGTATTATATACTTACAGGTATTACTTACCTTTGCGAGCAGTGATTTGATATAGTTCGAGGTATAACCACATTAGAAGCATATTATGTGCAGGTCAGGTGTATCACAAAACACCTTACCGTTAAGATTTCCCCTAAAATTTCGGGGACATCACTATTTTTCTCTATAAACCATAAGTAGACGGTTTATTCTAGAAGCAATTCTGTTATAACTATTGTTCACATTTTGTATATTCAAAAGTACTCAGCACTGATTATACTGATTAGCATTTTTACATTGGTTGTTTCTATCCCTAACTCACAATTAAGAAATAATTTAAGCACTAAAGCTGGGCTTTTGTTTCATCTTGAAATGGTAAACAATGCCTTTAATCTGGTCTTTTGGCGTTTCCGTAGACAGGCTCATGGTCGCAAAGCCCTGAGCTTATTTCAACTTCCCACACAAAACAAAACCAAAAATTGAAGCAAAACTAAAACAAAACATTGGAAGTCATAGCAACGTGCATGAGTATTTGATGACTAGGAGAAGTTGATCGAGTAACAGCTATGCGACTAACATTTTCTCGAGGGCCCTGCTTTACTTACATGGAAACTACATCGAACCTCACAATCAACCCAGAATTGGGCAAGATTCAGGTCAGGGAGAGTGCCACAGCTCCAAAATCAATCCCAAGTTCAAATCAGCTGAGCTTAGAGACAATCTCATTATCAATCAGTCCTCAGAAGTTCGGGACTGTTTCACTAAAGTAATTAGTATATTATTGTTCATATGTAAAAGAAAGAAAAATAAAAGATTGACAAAAACAAAACAAAAAAGTATGTGTGTGTGTGTGTGTGTGTGTGTGTGTGTGTGTGTGTGTGTGTGTGTGTGTATTTGTGTGTGTACTCAAAATGCTACGTCCCGTCCCGTTCAGACGCCTCTACACAACGACCCGACCTCAGCAGCGGTGCGATGACCCGTCGTATGACCTAGCCGTCACCCATTCCCAGCTGATGCCGTAGCGAACGAATCCCTTCGAGGCGGTGATCTCATTTCTGTCGACTACCCCGATGCCCAGCGACGAGCACGAGATCGCAAGTGAACGACATGCTCAACGCAGACCCTATCATCAACTAATACGCCAGTTCCACCATAGGTGATCTTTTTTTATAGTCGCTACGACGATGTAGCGTGTCGCCCGTTCTTGTAAAGGACAAAGAGCATACATTTTGTATTTTCAGCGATGCATCCGGCTTTGTCCTGTGCGCGATATTGGAAATTTATGGGTCTGTGGTAGATCTGCATCATATATTATATGCACATCGCATGATACGCCTCTTTGCCTTGGTTTCTGTATCGTTCACGTTGGTACGGCCCCTACCAGGACTGACATCTGTATGCGTGTCATCCATATGCAGCATATCATAACTGAGTGAGGTATGTTAAAACATGCTCATTGTCATTGCGATTGGGTGTATGTTTATTGTCTTTTCTTCAAATTTCAGAAAATGCTATGTTGGCAGTGCGTTCGACATTGACATTCACATACTATACCAACGCGATACGCCTCATATCGAATACACCAGCATAATCGACATGCGTATACCCACACGCGCTTGTGAAAGAGAGCGTGTAGGCATGGTTTTGCTCTGTGTCAGCGGTCCGTTGAAACTATAGAACTTGAACGAAAACATTAGTTTCATGCCAATAATTGCGCTGCTTTAGTTCCCTCGATTCCTGCCTCTGTATTCGATATTACGTGCACAAGTACATTTTGATAAACATGTTGGGCCCTAATTAAAAGTCCCCGAGTATCGCGTCTGCTTACGCTGTCTTGAGATTACCATTATGTCGAACAATGGCTAGTAACGTGTGCATATAAAACATATAATAAGGAACAAACTATATATATATATATATATATATATATATATATATATATATATATATGTATATATATATATATATATATATATATATATATATATATATATATATATATATATATATATATACAATGTATATATAATATATATATATATATATATATATATATATATATATATATACAATCATGAATACATAAACATGAAGTTTCAGTGGACTAGACATCATTGTCTCTGTTGTTTGGCTCCAACTTGGCATTGGTAATTAATGACTCTTCCTCACACTAGACTAAAGTATGAGCTAGACGTTTCACGGACTGTGCATGACATATATATAATATATATATATATATATATATATATATATATATATATAATTATAGAGTTTTATACACACACACACACACACACATATATATATATATATATATATATATATATATATATATATAGGCATAGGACCTAATACAATAAAGCTACATATACGTAAGGCCTTCATACATGTCATGTATCACATACATACGCACATACAAACACACAATAACTAATGAAGTTGCTATACATTACACTGCACGAGCCATTGCATCAATAAACTTTGTACGTTTTAGCGGCGATCCCAAGTGCTGGCTATATCCTGCGAAGGAAGTACGTATAAAGTTAATGTGGGTGTGCTGCTAGCCACACATGTTTTCAAAGTCACATCCCCACTGGCGAGACAAAGTATTCAATTAAATGAATTGTAAAGTGCAGACTAAAAGAAAAGAAAAAAAAGGAAGAGAGAGAGACGATTAAGGGGATATTCAGAAGGAGAAGAAAGAGGGAGTAATGAAAAGAAGAGAAGGCGAAGAAGATGAATGATAGATGAGGAAGAAAAGACTGTATTAAGATGAAAACTTTAATTCGTACAAAATAATTAACGGCACTGTTTTTTGTAATTAGTGTTGTTTTATTGTAGAATTAATTGTTATTGAATTTTCACTCAATTACTTTTAGCTTCTCTTGAATGACAAACGTGATCCCTTCATTTTGGAGATGTGAGACAGATTGTATGTTTCATGCGAATAGTTGTTTTATTTTTTATGTATATATATATATATATATGATCCAATACAATTGGAGTGGGAATGATATGCTAGTCAAACGAATAAGAGATCTGGAAGGATACGCACGGTTAAAGATAACAGGAATTAATTACTGCAATACAAGAATGCGAAAATTGGGAAGAGGGATCGAGTCCAACCAGAGAAGACTACATTTACCTAGATATGTTTCATTCAAGAGTGTCTTCGGCATGGTACGTCGGGGGGGGGGGGGGGATGAAATAGGAAGGAATTAGAACTTAGCAATTCTTCCGAGAAAACGAAACGGGGCGGGGCTGGGGGATGGGGACGGGACGAGGACGGGACGGGAGAGGGAGAGGGGGTTGTTGAGCATGATGATGACCAAGAAAGGGAAGCTACTATACTCCCTATGCAGTCGTTAGTGGGTAAGAGAGGGCTCCGAAGCTGACTCGAATTGTCAAAAACTTTTACACTGTGATGTTGACCGCGTGGGTTTGACATTGATCGGCGGAAGCTTCTATTTCCGCTTTGCCCATCAGTCCAACAACGAATCGACTTGATCGAGTTGAGATGTATCAGTTTATCCATTCAAGGAAAACTGTGCGAAGTGATAGTCTGTTCCGAGATAGAGAGGGAGAGACCGAACTCATACACTGAAAGTATCAGTGAATAAAGTAAACAGACATTTAAAGGCATATATTAAGTACGATGATAGCTTTTCACGCATCCCGTTCCGATATTTGTATTTATATAAATATACACAACGCAACATTATGCCGCTGTAAATAAAAACCCCAACAAGCAACGACGGCAATCATTGTCATAGCCGAAATAAGCTTTGATTATTGATTGTCTGTTATGGGGGCAATAATATTATGATAAAGCACAAGAGCATGGTACCTTTAATGTTTTCAATCCAATAATCACGTAATATATTAGGATGGACTTGGAGCTTCCTCCATCAATTTGTTTTGCTCGGTCGGGCGTTCGCCAAATCGTCTGCATTACCGATCAAGTTTGGTCGGGACTTTTAAAAGTGCAGTATACCGATGTGAGAAACGATGGGAGCTTCTAATTATGCCATGGAGATGTTGGTATATTTCTCTCACGGTTCATGTAGATGAGAGCGACTAATTGTGGAATCTCTCTCTGCCTCTCTCTCTCTCTCTCTCTCTCTCTCTCTATATATATATATATATATATATATATATATATATATATATATACATATACATACATATAACAGATATATATATATATATATATATATATATATATATATATATATATATATATATATATATATATATATATATATATGGGACTGTATGACGAGGAAACAGTATTGAGTCACCACTTGGCTGCATAACGTGAATCCTTACGAGCCAAGGTGACCTAACATCAGATGCTATACCGCCATCACAGATTAAAGAGCTCTGTGCAGGCGATGACATACAGTATACCGTATGATTATGCTGTATATATGCGTCTTTTTCTTGTGTGTGCAAATCGTGACATGGTACTGCACTCATTTTATCAGATAATGTGTACAAATACTAGTATGTACTCGGTTACAACTTGTTAATCTTGAGGATTGTGGCAGGCATTTTATTATTATTTGATGTCATAGCTGGGAGTACGAAAATGAGAAGAGGTGAATTACATCACAAGCTTCATCAGAGTGTTTTGATGAAAACCATGATGATGAACCAGGTTACTCACGGAAGCCGGAACGCGCGCGGTATTATATTGGTGGCATTGACCGCGGTAGGGAAGTTATTAGGCATATGGAGAGGATAAGGTTGAAAAAAAAAAAAAAAAAAAAAACAGCAACAACAACAACAACAACAAGACAAGCACACATGCTTGGCACATAAAAGATATTATTTTGGTGTCATATACTTTCATAAAGTACGTTTCGGCAGATTGTATTTGTTCTTTGCGTCTTAATGATAATAATATCAATTCATAAAGCGCAAAACCTATAGACATCTAATATTCCTCTGCGCTGCAAAAGTTTCTGATGTTCTGGATGATAATGAACAGTTTAATGAAAAGATGTGTTTGGAGTCGTAATTTAAAGATTGCTACAGTTGGGGATTTCCGGACTTCTAATGATAGATCATTCCAGAGTTTGGGAGCTGCACAGGCAAATGCTCTGTCTCCCAATGTTACTTTTGTTTTACACGTTGGAATTCGTAAGAGAAGAGTGTACTTGAAACTGCGCAGATTATGAATATGTCTATGAGATTTAAATACTCATAATTCGGATATGTAACTAGGGGCTTGACCGATGAGTGACTTATATACGATCAACAAAATCTTTAACAATATTCGTTTACGAATCGGAAGCCAGTGTAAATCTTTCAGAAGAGGAGTAATCCTTGAGAACATGGGTTTGTTACGGATAAACCTTGCGCAGGAGTTTTGGACCCGCTGCAGGTGCCCAACTTAAGTATCAGGGAGTCCATAATATAATAGCCCATTGCAATAATCCAATTTACTAACAATACATGCTTGGACGATCATGTTCATACTATTCTCATCAAAATATTTCCTGATACGTCTAAGATTGTATATCATATGGTATGATGATTTACACACATTTGTGATGTGTGCTTCCATGTTCAGATGTGTGTCAAAGCACACTCTAATATTCCTCACAATGGAAGGTGACTTTATGACAGTACTTCCAACCGATATCCCATCAAAAGAAAGTTTAGATATTTGCTTGGATGTGCCAATCAATAACAGTTCAGTCTTACTGTCATTTAGCATGAGTTTGTTTTGCAGCATCCATTCACGCACATAATTGACACATATTTCCATGTGAGTGATGCTTTGCTGCTGAGCAAGTGCATCAGTTGTGAACGACAAATACATCAGTGTGTCATCTGCGTAGCAGTGACAGGATACACCAGGAAACTTATCATACACATTTTTGATCAGATTGCTTGTGTACAAAGTAAAGAACAGAGGGCCCAGCCGAGACCCCTGTGGGACTCCAGAGGGCACTGGGAAAAAATCAGAAACAGTACCATCAATATCGATCTGTTGATATCTATCTTCTAAGTATGACTTGGTCCATTTCAGAACAACACCATCAATGCCAAACCAAGTATTCAATGATTCCACTAAGCAAGAATGATCTATGGTGTCGAAAGCACAGCTCAGATCTAATAAAAGCAATATGGTTACTTTCTGATTGTCCATAGCCATCAATGTGTCACTCTTAACAATGTTGTTTCAGTACTGTGGAATTGTCTATAAGCTGACTGGTTAGAAGGCAGAAGTGAATTAACATTAAGGTGATCCTTGCTGATGGGCAGCACCTTCAACCAACTTTAATACATACTTCAGAATACTCACAGGCCGCAGATTTCAAAATTCCATACCTAGACCAGCCTTCTTCAAAACGGGTTTGACTAAAGCATGTTTCCACTGTGAGGGGAATTGACCAGTTGCTAAGGAGAGATTGATTAAGGATGTTACCACAGGAATCAGTGCGCCATCACATTGTAAGAGAATCTTTGTAGGCATTGGGTCTAATGCGCACGACTTTTTACTGAGCTTAGATAGGAGTTTTTCAACATCATGCTCTGAGAGTGGCTTAAAGCCTGTAAACATTGGTGCACTGTGCGAGGTCTCTTGAAGAGAATCTGTCAATGGTTTGCTCTGTACATTCAATCTTGACTCAATGTCGAATTTTCATTACTTTGTCATTAAAAAAAAACTTGCCTAAGTCATTCACAAACGCGTGTTTGTCAATGTGCTGTGGTATTACAGGTTGCTTATTGGCTACGTTCAACAAAGACTTCACCATGTGAAACAAACGTTTTTGGTCGTCTTTGTTTTCCATGACCAACATGACTAAATCATCGTGATACTTTCGGCGGGCTTCATTTAACAAATACAGCATAGAATTATGTACTGACTTGTAACTATTCCAATCTCTGTCTTTCCTAGTTTTCCACCAACACTATTCAGCCTTCCTTTTCTTCCGTTTCTCAGCCCTGACAGTATCAGTGAACCAAGGTACTTGGGGACCCAAAACAACTTTCTTTGTTACAACAGGTGCATGCTTTTCAATGATGTCATTCAGTGTAGCATCATACAATACAGCCAGTTCTTTGACATCAACCTTGGTATGCACTTACACAGTTCACTTTCAACAACATCTGTTTTTAGGGTTTCAATATCAATCGCAGACAACCTGCGAAATGACAATACTTTAAAAGGCAATGGAGGTTTGTTGGAGTGAAATGTCAAAATAACAAGCAATCAGAAGCTTTTTTTTTTTTTTTTTTTTTTTTGGAGAGCAAGCAAAAGCATGTGCAGCATGCACGTGCGCTCAACCAAGATCACAAGGTCTTGCGTGAGAGGGGGACATGATTTTCACGTGCAACGTTGTAACTATTACCAGAGCATGTAGGGTTGGGCCTGTACCAAGCGCGCCGGAACACTTCTGTTTTTTTTTTTGTTTGTTTGTTTTTTTTGTTTTTTTTTTTTTTTTGGGGGGGGGGCAAAATCTCGACGGGGGCACATTTATGTGACGATGTGAGATCCTCGGCGCGGGAGCGAAGGGGGTGGAAAGGGGGATCTCCCCCCCCCCCCCACACACACACACACACACACACAGTAGGGAGCTTTTGTAAAACAGAGTATAAAAGTCGCGTTTATAGACCATTTAAAAGAAAAAAAAATAAGGAATTAAACATAGTAAAAAATAATCAGTGCGAAGGACTATGATTATTACGTAAGGGAGTACATAATAATGTGATGGTGTGAGATCCTCGGCGAGGGAGCGAAGCAACCGAGCGGGGAGAGGGTGTGGGAGGGGGAAAACCCCCTCCCACGGTAGGGACTTTTTGTAAAAACAGAGTATAAAAGTCGCGTTTATAGAGCATTTAAAAGCAAATTTCTAGGGAATTAACATATTGAAAAAATCAGTTGGAAGGACTATGATCATAACATATGGGAGTACATAATAATGTGATGGTGTGAGATCCTCGGTGAGGAAGCGAAGCGACCGAGCGGGGGGAGGGTGTGGGAGGGGGATGCCCCCTCCCATGGTAGGGACTTTTTGTAAAAAGAGAGTATAAAAATCGCTTTTATAGAGCATTTGAAATTAAATTTCTCAGGAATTAAACATAGTAAAAGAAATCAATGCGAAGGACTATGATAATAACTTATGAAAACTTTTCATTTTACTATAAGTACGGGCAGAACGAGCGAGCCACTTTCACTTTGCCATTTATCTGAAATGTACTCATTAAAAGCTTAAAAGTGATCGCATCGTTCGAACAATAAAAAATATTCTTATACTGCTGGAAAGCAAAGAAGAAAATGAAAAATGTAAGGTTTACTAAAGGTATGTTTCAGCGGACATACTCGAGGACACGAGGCTACCATCTATACACTTTACGCAAGTTACTATTAGTGTATAGATGCAATAATGTATGTTGTTAGTGTATTATAATTTTCGCCCCTAACGGGGCGACAATTTTGCAGTTTCAGTTATGAAATTACAACATTTAGACAAGAAATATGCCTTTATTGTTCATTTTGGTCTTTAAATAAGTGATTAATTATTTGTTACAGGGGGCACTTGGGGGGGGGGGGCAAAAACTCGTTTTGCCCCCCTCCCAAGGGGCAAGTGCCACCCCTGCCCCCCCCCCCTCCCCCCCCCCCCCCCCCCGCTTCCGGCGCCCTTGGCCTGTACAAAATAATAGATAATTATGTACAGATAACGCTTCTTCTGTACAATCTGGACAATTATCTTGTTATTGTCATTATCATAACTTTTAATTCTTTGATGTGTCATGATTTATGCTTGCAGAATGATTCTCCGTCCCGCCACGCCCGGCCGTCTATCAACGACGAGTTCGTTCGGTGCGTTTCCCTGAGGGTGTGATTACGACCACAGGTCCGAACCTCCCGGCAGCGACGACGATGGCGTGTTCGAAGCCCAACTGCAATCAGCGCGCGGCGATCGTTGCTACGCTGTTGGGAACGACCTTACTGTTAGCATCGTGGTCGTCATTTCACCCGAGCACGCCAAGACTCGTTCCCTCGGCGCACACAAATGAGGGCGACCGACCATTAGTGGAATTACGTAAGTTTAATCTTTTCCTTCTTTGTTTTTAGTTCCTTTTTAGTTCATATTCAAATTCAAATAAATCTCCCCCATCAATTCAACTCAACAAAGGACAGGAAGAGAATTCACAGAATTTCTCGTTAGGCGTTTTCACATCAGCCCGATCTTTCGAAATAGCGCGCTATTTTTCTGACTTGGGACATTAAAAAATATCTCGAGCTTGGATTTTATCGGGCTAATGAGCAAGGCACAAAACGAATACCGCTGAGGGAAAGACAGAATAGCAACAGTCGAATACACCACTGAAAAATACTAGTTACTTCGTGGAAGTATATACGCAATTGCTACGGAATATTGACTGTTTTCATTATAATGTCGTAAATCATTATTAATTTGTTTTTGTAGCTGATGTTTCCGGTAGTTGTCAATGCATCCTTTTATCAACTTCTTTCAATACGCGTCACTATAGGGTTATTTCTAAACGTTGATTGAACAATAGCTTGTACCTTGTACCTTGTGTTGATCCCTTCCAAAAGTTTCGCTTGGAACTATGGCCAGATGTTACAGCACAAGTGGGAGTTGACCTCTTTAAACTTGCAAGCTAAAAGATGTACAATATTCTTAACAGCTGAGTGTGGCAGGTTATTACTAAGGTTGCTACCCGTCTTTGGGGAAAGGGACTTACTGAAGGGTACTGATGAACACTGAGAGACGCAATGCTGACATTTTCCATCGGTTTGATTATGACAGCAATACAAATTCTCTTCACTGGTAATAAATTATACAAAATCTTGAAACAATAAATTCCTTTGTTTTCTTTACAACAACTTCTAAATATATTCGTCCAATCAAGAAAGTCGATTAATTTTTCCAATATATATAACATCTGTGATTATCGCGACCTGTACACACAACAGTCTATAAAATTGTTTAGTTGAAACATCATGGACAAATCTTTTCTTATTTCTCATCCGTATAATCATTTTAGGAATTTCTAATAATCAGATACTAAACGTATAGTGCTTAATACCGTACAGCGGCTTATCCATTATTTTGAAACATCCTGATGTATTCAAATAATTATAAAAAATCAGTGTTTGCTGACATTTCCGTCTTATAAGTTATACGAAAATTTCTTTTGTGGATATGAAATTTCCATTTTTGAAAAACTCTTTGAAAATGCAATTCTGCTTTAATATCACCCATCCATGCCATTTGTTGGTTATAATATTGGACAAATACCATGTGTGGGACATCTACTTTTCGACTGAACATTTTGAAGAACGTTTTCAGACAATGGTGTTGTCAGTGTCTTGAGGGTTTTCCATTTTGATTCCCCAATAATAGTATAACTCGGAGATTTTGAGTTGAAATCCCTCTGACAAGTCCAGCCACCTTTCGTTTCACTCCTTGTGGGATTACAAAGTGGTCATTAAGTTTGAATTTTTTTTTTGTTCGTTTGTTTGTTTGTTTATTTATTTGTGTGTGTGTCTGTGTGTGTGCTAGATTGTTTATGGTTACATTTTCTATCTGAGAAAACCCATATTCAACTGCACTATAGCTGGTCTTCCAAGGGGTCCAGCTGGATGTGAGGAGGGACCGCTTCACCGATGCACCCCTTGTGCTCTTTGCGATGAATGAATGACTGAAGATGGACCTTTTTTTCGGTTAACATATATATATATATATATATATTGCAATTGAAAGACGCAAATGTAGGCATGATGTTTGGTCTCTGTGCAAAACATAATGGAAATAATATTTTCAGCAGCCTGTTCAGTATTTGTATACCTGGTACCATTTGCGTGTATACTGCAGCCACTCGTTTATGTAATATTTTTAAAGTATTTATTGATGTATTTATTTATTCATATATCCTGTCATTCATTTATTGTATTATACTATTTATTGTTCATTTGATTTTTTATTTATTCGTTCAATTTCGTTTTATGAATTTATTCATGTATCAATTTCTTTTCACTCATTGATTCAGTTTTGTTTTCACTAATGCTTACACACAGATTTTATTTAGTTGCTAGTTTTTATGTCGTGAATCATTAATTGTTTTCTTATTATCTGTCATAGGTGTTGCTCAGCTACCGAAAGAAAATGAGGAATTTATGTTCATGAGAAAAACGGTGTTTGGACGGTTACCCAATGTCAGGTACGTACGATATTCAGTAATATAGTGCATGTATATACATACTAGGTGTTAAAAATATTTCCCACTTTTGATCCGTAATAATTTGAAAATTATTCATCAGATAACACTAATTGATATGAGTAATAGCTGTAATAGTTGAAAACAGAGCAAAATCTGAAACTTAACTTCAAAATAAATCTTGAATTTAATAAAACTGATTTACGTTATCCTTTTTAAATTACCTCCAACAAAATTGTACACTATTCAGCTTTTGCTCATGTCTAATGTCAGTGTTATCTCATATATAGTTTTTATCTATTAGGGATTAAAAGTGGGAAATGTGTGTTTTAACACCTATTGCATGTACTTGAGTGGTGTATTGTGGATATATGTTTGCGTTTGTGTGTGTTTATGTCATGTGTCTGTGTGGTTTTTGGTAGGTTATTATTATTATTATTATTATTATTATTATTATTATTATTATTATTATTATTATTATAAACATCATTATTGGGGTGGGGTAGTCTGACGTCTTGTGTGCAAATTAATCGAGCGTATTGAGATTTG